>NW_027365916.1:0-87947 GCF_046119375.1 Phyllobates terribilis
AATATTGTAAATGCACAAACTGTAATTTCTCCGCATTGCAAGGTGCAATTCTGAAATTTTTTGCTTTTTCCTGCTCCTCTTAGCATGATAAAGAAGATTCAAAGAGAGTGAGATGCCAGCTCCTTTCATTCAGTCAGTAGCTTCAATCATTTCTGGACGTTTTTCAATGGCAAAAACCAATGAATATTGTAAATGCACAAACAGTAATTTCTCCGCATTGCAAGGTGCAATTCTGAAATTTTTTGCTTTTTTCCTGCTCCTCTTAGCATGATAAAGAAGATTCAAAGAGAGTGAGATGCCAGCTCCTTTCATTCAGTCAGTACCTTCAATCATTTCTGGACGTTTTTCAATGGCAAAAATCAATGAATATTGTAAATGCACAAACAGTAATTTCTCCGCATTGCAAGGTGCAATTCTGAAATTTTTTGCTTTTTCCCGCTCCTCTTAGCATGATAAAGAAGATTCAAAGAGAGTGAGGTGCCAGCTCCTTTCATTCAGTCAGTAGCTTCAAACATTTCTGGTATATGAATAACATGTTTTTCAATGGCAAAAATCAATGAATATTGTAAATGCACAAACAGTAATTTCTCCGCATTGCAAGGTGCAATTCTGAAATTTTTTGCTTTTTTCCTGCTCCTCTTAGCATGATAAAGAAGATTCAAAGAGAGTGAGATGCCAGCTCCTTTCATTCAGTCAGTAGCTTCAATCATTTCTGGACGTTTTTCAATGGCAAAAATCAATGAATATTGTAAATGCACAAACAGTAATTTCTCCGCATTGCAAGGTGCAATTCTGAAATTTTTTGCTTTTTCCTGCTCCTCTTAGCATGATAAAGAAGATTCAAAGAGAGTGAGATGTCAGCTCCTTTCATTCAGTCAGTAGCTTCAAACATTTCTGGTATATGAATAACATGATGTTTTTCAATGGCAAAAATCAATGAATATTGTAAATGCACAAACAGTAATTTCTCCGCATTGCAAGGTGCAATTCTGAAATTTTTTGCTTTTTCCTGCTCCTCTTAGCATGATAAAGAAGATTCAAAGAGAGTGAGATGCCAGCTCCTTTCGTTCAGTCAGTAGCTTCAATCATTTCTGGACGTTTTTCAATGGCAAAAACCAATGAATATTGTAAATGCACAAACAGTAATTTCTCCGCATTGCAAGGTGCAATTCTGAAATTTTTTGCTTTTTCCTGCTCCTCTTAGCATGATAAAGAAGATTCAAAGAGAGTGAGATGCCAGCTCCTTTCATTCAGTCAGTACCTTCAATCATTTCTGGACGTTTTTCAATTGCAAAAATCAATGAATATTGTAAATGCACAAACTAATTTCTCCGCATTGCAAGGTGCAATTCTGAAATTTTTTGCTTTTTCCCGCTCCTCTTAGCATGATAAAGAAGATTCAAAGAGAGTGAGGTGCCAGCTCCTTTCATTCAGTCAGTAGCTTCAAACATTTCTGGTATATGAATAACATGTTTTTCAATGGCAAAAATCAATGAATATTGTAAATGCACAAACAGTAATTTCTCCGCATTGCAAGGTGCAATTCTGAAATTTTTTGCTTTTTCCTGCTCCTCTTAGCATGATAAAGAAGATTCAAAGAGAGTGAGATGCCAGCTCCTTTCATTCAGTCAGTAGCTTCAATCATTTCTGGACGTTTTTCAATGGCAAAAATCAATGAATATTGTAAATGCACAAACAGTAATTTCTCCGCATTGCAAGGTGCAATTCTGAAATTTTTTGCTTTTTCCTGCTCCTCTTAGCATGATAAAGAAGATTCAAAGAGAGTGAGATGTCAGCTCCTTTCATTCAGTCAGTAGCTTCAAACATTTCTGGTATATGAATAACATGATGTTTTTCAATGGCAAAAATCAATGAATATTGTAAATGCACAAACAGTAATTTCTCCGCATTGCAAGGTGCAATTCTGAAATTTTTTGCTTTTTCCTGCTCCTCTTAGCATGATAAAGAAGATTCAAAGAGAGTGAGATGCCAGCTCCTTTCATTCAGTCAGTAGCTTCAATCATTTCTGGATGTTTTTCAATGGCAAAAATCAATGAATATTGTAAATGCACAAACAGTAATTTCTCCGCATTGCAAGGTGCAATTCTGAAATTTTTTGCTTTTTCCTGCTCCTCTTAGCATGATAAAGAAGATTCAAAGAGAGTGAGATGCCAGCTCCTTTCATTCAGTCAGTAGCTTCAATCATTTCTGGACGTTTTTCAATGGCAAAAATCAATGAATATTGTAAATGCACAAACAGTAATTTCTCCGCATTGCAAGGTGCAATTCTGAAATTTTTTGCTTTTTCCTGCTCCTCTTAGCATGATAAAGAAGATTCAAAGAGAGTGAGATGTCAGCTCCTTTCATTCAGTCAGTAGCTTCAAACATTTCTGGTATATGAATAACATGATGTTTTTCAATGGCAAAAATCAATGAATATTGTAAATGCACAAACAGTAATTTCTCCGCATTGCAAGGTGCAATTCTGAAATTTTTTGCTTTTTCCTGCTCCTCTTAGCATGATAAAGAAGATTCAAAGAGAGTGAGATGCCAGCTACTTTCATTCAGTCAGTAGCTTCAATCATTTCTGGACGTTTTTCAATGGTAAAAATCAATGAATATTGTAAATGCACAAACAGTAATTTCTCCACATTGCAAGGTGCAATTCTGAAATTTTTTGCTTTTTCCTGCTCCTCTTAGCATGATAAAGAAGATTCAAAGAGAGTGAGATGCCAGCTCCTTTCATTCAGTCAGTAGCTTCAAACATTTCTGGTATATGAATAACATGATGTTTTTCAATGGCAAAAATCAATGAATATTGTAAATGCACAAACAGTAATTTCTCCGCATTGCAAGGTGCAATTCTGAAATTTTTTGCTTTTTCCTGCTCCTCTTAGCATGATAAAGAAGATTCAAAGAGAGTGAGATGCCAGCTCCTTTCATTCAGTCAGTAGCTTCAATCATTTCTGGATGTTTTTCAATGGCAAAAATCAATGAATATTGTAAATGCACAAACTGTAATTTCTCCGCATTGCAAGGTGCAATTCTGAAATTTTTTGCTTTTTCCTGCTCCTCTTAGCATGATAAAGAAGATTCAAAGAGAGTGAGATGCCAGCTCCTTTCATTCAGTCAGTAGCTTCAATCATTTCTGGACGTTTTTCAATGGCAAAAACCAATGAATATTGTAAATGCACAAACAGTAATTTCTCCGCATTGCAAGGTGCAATTCTGAAATTTTTTGCTTTTTCCTGCTCCTCTTAGCATGATAAAGAAGATTCAAAGAGAGTGAGATGCCAGCTCCTTTCATTCAGTCAGTACCTTCAATCATTTCTGGATACGTTTTTCAATGGCAAAAATCAATGAATATTGTAAATGCACAAACAGTAATTTCTCCGCATTGCAAGGTGCAATTCTGAAATTTTTTGCTTTTTCCCGCTCCTCTTAGCATGATAAAGAAGATTCAAAGAGAGTGAGGTGCCAGCTCCTTTCATTCAGTCAGTAGCTTCAAACATTTCTGGTATATGAATAACATGTTTTTCAATGGCAAAAATCAATGAATATTGTAAATGCACAAACAGTAATTTCTCCGCATTGCAAGGTGCAATTCTGAAATTTTTTGCTTTTTCCTGCTCCTCTTAGCATGATAAAGAAGATTCAAAGAGAGTGAGATGCCAGCTCCTTTCATTCAGTCAGTAGCTTCAATCATTTCTGGACGTTTTTCAATGGCAAAAATCAATGAATATTGTAAATGCACAAACAGTAATTTCTCCGCATTGCAAGGTGCAATTCTGAAATTTTTTGCTTTTTCCTGCTCCTCTTAGCATGATAAAGAAGATTCAAAGAGAGTGAGATGTCAGCTCCTTTCATTCAGTCAGTAGCTTCAAACATTTCTGGTATATGAATAACATGATGTTTTTCAATGGCAAAAATCAATGAATATTGTAAATGCACAAACAGTAATTTCTCCGCATTGCAAGGTGCAATTCTGAAATTTTTTGCTTTTTCCTGCTCCTCTTAGCATGATAAAGAAGATTCAAAGAGAGTGAGATGCCAGCTCCTTTCGTTCAGTCAGTAGCTTCAATCATTTCTGGACGTTTTTCAATGGCAAAAACCAATGAATATTGTAAATGCACAAACAGTAATTTCTCCGCATTGCAAGGTGCAATTCTGAAATTTTTTGCTTTTTCCTGCTCCTCTTAGCATGATAAAGAAGATTCAAAGAGAGTGAGATGCCAGCTCCTTTCATTCAGTCAGTACCTTCAATCATTTCTGGACGTTTTTCAATGGCAAAAATCAATGAATATTGTAAATGCACAAACTAATTTCTCCGCATTGCAAGGTGCAATTCTGAAATTTTTTGCTTTTTCCCGCTCCTCTTAGCATGATAAAGAAGATTCAAAGAGAGTGAGGTGCCAGCTCCTTTCATTCAGTCAGTAGCTTCAAACATTTCTGGTATATGAATAACATGTTTTTCAATGGCAAAAATCAATGAATATTGTAAATGCACAAACAGTAATTTCTCCGCATTGCAAGGTGCAATTCTGAAATTTTTTGCTTTTTCCTGCTCCTCTTAGCATGATAAAGAAGATTCAAAGAGAGTGAGATGCCAGCTCCTTTCATTCAGTCAGTAGCTTCAATCATTTCTGGACGTTTTTCAATGGCAAAAATCAATGAATATTGTAAATGCACAAACAGTAATTTCTCCGCATTGCAAGGTGCAATTCTGAAATTTTTTGCTTTTTCCTGCTCCTCTTAGCATGATAAAGAAGATTCAAAGAGAGTGAGATGTCAGCTCCTTTCATTCAGTCAGTAGCTTCAAACATTTCTGGTATATGAATAACATGATGTTTTTCAATGGCAAAAATCAATGAATATTGTAAATGCACAAACAGTAATTTCTCCGCATTGCAAGGTGCAATTCTGAAATTTTTTGCTTTTTCCTGCTCCTCTTAGCATGATAAAGAAGATTCAAAGAGAGTGAGATGCCAGCTCCTTTCATTCAGTCAGTAGCTTCAATCATTTCTGGATGTTTTTCAATGGCAAAAATCAATGAATATTGTAAATGCACAAACAGTAATTTCTCCGCATTGCAAGGTGCAATTCTGAAATTTTTTGCTTTTTCCTGCTCCTCTTAGCATGATAAAGAAGATTCAAAGAGAGTGAGATGCCAGCTCCTTTCATTCAGTCAGTAGCTTCAATCATTTCTGGACGTTTTTCAATGGCAAAAATCAATGAATATTGTAAATGCACAAACAGTAATTTCTCCGCATTGCAAGGTGCAATTCTGAAATTTTTTGCTTTTTCCTGCTCCTCTTAGCATGATAAAGAAGATTCAAAGAGAGTGAGATGTCAGCTCCTTTCATTCAGTCAGTAGCTTCAAACATTTCTGGTATATGAATAACATGATGTTTTTCAATGGCAAAAATCAATGAATATTGTAAATGCACAAACAGTAATTTCTCCGCATTGCAAGGTGCAATTCTGAAATTTTTTGCTTTTTCCTGCTCCTCTTAGCATGATAAAGAAGATTCAAAGAGAGTGAGATGCCAGCTCCTTTCATTCAGTCAGTAGCTTCAATCATTTCTGGATGTTTTTCAATGGCAAAAATCAATGAATATTGTAAATGCACAAACAGTAATTTCTCCGCATTGCAAGGTGCAATTCTGAAATTTTTTGCTTTTTCCTGCTCCTCTTAGCATGATAAAGAAGATTCAAAGAGAGTGAGATGCCAGCTCCTTTCGTTCAGTCAGTAGCTTCAATCATTTCTGGACGTTTTTCAATGGCAAAAATCATTGAATATTATAAATGCACAAACAGTAATTTCTCCGCATTGCAAGGTGCAATTCTGAAATTTTTTACTTTTTCCTGCTCCTCTTAGCATGATAAAGAAGATTCAAAGAGAGTGAGATGCCAGCTCCTTTCATTCAGTCAGTAGCTTCAATCATTTCTGGTATATGAATAACATGATGTTTTTCAATGGCAAAAATCAATGAATATTGTAAATGCACAAACAGTAATTTCTCCGCATTGCAAGGTGCAATTCTGAAATTTTTTGCTTTTTCCTGCTCCTCTTAGCATGATAAAGAAGATTCAAAGAGAGTGAGATGCCAGCTCCTTTCATTCAGTCAGTAGCTTCAAACATTTCTGGTATATGAATAACATGATGTTTTTCAATGGCAAAAATCAATGAATATTGTAAATGCACAAACAGTAATTTCTCCGCATTGCAAGGTGCAAGTCTGAAATTTTTTGCTTTTTCCTGCTCCTCTTAGCATGATAAAGAAGATTCAAAGAGAGTGAGATGCCAGCTACTTTCATTCAGTCAGTAGCTTCAATCATTTCTGGACGTTTTTCAATGGTAAAAATCAATGAATATTGTAAATGCACAAACAGAAATTTCTCCACATTGCAAGGTGCAATTCTGAAATTTTTTGCTTTTTCCTGCTCCTCTTAGCATGATAAAGAAGATTCAAAGAGAGTGAGATGCCAGCTCCTTTCATTCAGTCAGTAGCTTCAAACATTTCTGGTATATGAATAACATGATGTTTTTCAATGGCAAAAATCAATGAATATTGTAAATGCACAAACAGTAATTTCTCCACATTGCAAGGTGCAATTCTGAAATTTTTTGCTTTTTCCTGCTCCTCTTAGCATGATAAAGAAGATTCAAAGAGAGTGAGATGCCAGCTCCTTTCATTCAGTCAGTAGCTTCAAACATTTCTGGTATATGAATAACATGATGTTTTTCAATGGCAAAAATCAATGAATATTGTAAATGCACAAACAGTAATTTCTCCGCATTGCAAGGTGCAATTCTGAAATTTTTTGCTTTTTCCTGCTCCTCTTAGCATGATAAAGAAGATTCAAAGAGAGTGAGATGCCAGCTCCTTTCATTCAGTCAGTAGCTTCAATCATTTCTGGACGTTTTTCAATGGCAAAAATCAATGAATATTGTAAATGCACAAACAGTAATTTCTCCGCATTGCAAGGTGCAATTCTGAAATTTTTTGCTTTTTCCTGCTCCTCTTAGCATGATAAAGAAGATTCAAAGAGAGTGAGATGTCAGCTCCTTTCATTCAGTCAGTAGCTTCAAACATTTCTGGTATATGAATAACATGATGTTTTTCAATGGCAAAAATCAATGAATATTGTAAATGCACAAACAGTAATTTCTCCGCATTGCAAGGTGCAATTCTGAAATTTTTTGCTTTTTCCTGCTCCTCTTAGCATGATAAAGAAGATTCAAAGAGAGTGAGATGCCAGCTCCTTTCATTCAGTCAGTAGCTTCAATCATTTCTGGACGTTTTTCAATGGCAAAAATCAATGAATATTGTAAATGCACAAACAGTAATTTCTCCGCATTGCAAGGTGCAATTCTGAAATTTTTTGCTTTTTCCTGCTCCTCTTAGCATGATAAAGAAGATTCAAAGAGAGTGAGATGCCAGCTCCTTTCGTTCAGTCAGTAGCTTCAATCATTTCTGGACGTTTTTCAATGGCAAAAATCATTGAATATTATAAATGCACAAACAGTAATTTCTCCGCATTGCAAGGTGCAATTCTGAAATTTTTTACTTTTTCCTGCTCCTCTTAGCATGATAAAGAAGATTCAAAGAGAGTGAGATGCCAGCTCCTTTCATTCAGTCAGTAGCTTCAATCATTTCTGGTATATGAATAACATGATGTTTTTCAATGGCAAAAATCAATGAATATTGTAAATGCACAAACAGTAATTTCTCCGCATTGCAAGGTGCAATTCTGAAATTTTTTGCTTTTTCCTGCTCCTCTTAGCATGATAAAGAAGATTCAAAGAGAGTGAGATGCCAGCTCCTTTCATTCAGTCAGTAGCTTCAATCATTTCTGGACGTTTTTCAATGGCAAAAATCAATGAATATTGTAAATGCACAAACAGTAATTTCTCCGCATTGCAAGGTGCAATTCTGAAATTTTTTGCTTTTTCCTGCTCCTCTTAGCATGATAAACAAGATTCAAAGAGAGTGAGATGCCAGCTCCTTTCATTCAGTCAGTAGCTTCAATCATTTCTGGACGTTTTTCAATGGCAAAAATCAATGAATATTGTAAATGCACAAACAGTAATTTCTCCGCATTGCAAGGTGCAATTCTGAAATTTTTTGCTTTTTCCTGCTCCTCTTAGCATGATAAAGAAGATTCAAAGAGAGTGAGATGCCAGCTCCTTTCATTCAGTCAGTAGCTTCACACATTTCTGGTATATGAATAACATGATGTTTTTCAATGGCAAAAATCAATGAATATTGTAAATGCACAAACAGTAATTTCTCCGCATTGCAAGGTGCAAGTCTGAAATTTTTTGCTTTTTCCTGCTCCTCTTAGTATGATAAAGAAGATTCAAAGAGAGTGAGATGCCAGCTCCTTTCATTCAGTCAGTAGCTTCAATCATTTCTGGATGTTTTTCAATGGCAAAAATCAATGAATATTGTAAATGCACAAACTGTAATTTCTCCGTATTGCAAAGTGCAATTCTGAAATTTTTTGCTTTTTCCTGCTCCTCTTAGCATGATAAAGAAGATTCAAAGAGAGTGAGATGCCAGCTCCTTTCATTCAGTCAGTAGCTTCAATCATTTCTGGACGTTTTTCAATGGCAAAAATCAATGAATATTGTAAATGCACAAACAGTAATTTCTCCGCATTGCAAGGTGCAATTCTGAAATTTTTTGCTTTTTCCTGCTCCTCTTAGCATGATAAAGAAGATTCAAAGAGAGTGAGATGCCAGCTCCTTTCATTTAGTCAGTACCTTCAATCATTTCTGGACGTTTTTCAATGGCAAAAATCAATGAATATTGTAAATGCACAAACAGTAATTTCTCCGCATTGCAAGGTGCAATTCTGAAATTTTTTGCTTTTTCCCGCTCCTCTTAGCATGATAAAGAAGATTCAAAGAGAGTGAGGTGCCAGCTCCTTTCATTCAGTCAGTAGCTTCAAACATTTCTGGTATATGAATAACATGTTTTTCAATGGCAAAAATCAATGAATATTGTAAATGCACAAACAGTAATTTCTCCGCATTGCAAGGTGCAATTCTGAAATTTTTTGATTTTTCCTGCTCCTCTTAGCATGATAAAGAAGATTCAAAGAGAGTGAGATGCCAGCTCCTTTCATTCAGTCAGTAGCTTCAATCATTTCTGGATGTTTTTCAATGGCAAAAATCAATGAATATTGTAAATGCACAAACAGTAATTTCTCCGCATTGCAAGGTGCAATTCTGAAATTTTTTGCTTTTTCCTGCTCCTCTTAGCATGATAAAGAAGATTCAAAGAGAGTGAGATGCCAGCTCCTTTCATTCAGTCAGTAGCTTCAAACATTTCTGGTATATGAATAACATGATGTTTTTCAATGGCAAAAATCAATGAATATTGTAAATGCACAAACAGTAATTTCTCCGCATTGCAAGGTGCAATTCTGAAATTTTTTGCTTTTTCCTGCTCCTCTTAGCATGATAAAGAAGATTCAAAGAGAGTGAGATGCCAGCTCCTTTCATTCAGTCAGTAGCTTCAAACATTTCTGGTATATGAATAACATGATGTTTTTCAATGGCAAAAATCAATGAATATTGTAAATGCACAAACAGTAATTTCTCCGCATTGCAAGGTGCAAGTCTGAAATTTTTTGCTTTTTCCTGCTCCTCTTAGCATGATAAAGAAGATTCAAAGAGAGTGAGATGCCAGCTACTTTCATTCAGTCAGTAGCTTCAATCATTTCTGGACGTTTTTCAATGGTAAAAATCAATGAATATTGTAAATGCACAAACAGTAATTTCTCCACATTGCAAGGTGCAATTCTGAAATTTTTTGCTTTTTCCTGCTCCTCTTAGCATGATAAAGAAGATTCAAAGAGAGTGAGATGCCAGCTCCTTTCATTCAGTCAGTAGCTTCAAACATTTCTGGTATATGAATAACATGATGTTTTTCAATGGCAAAAATCAATGAATATTGTAAATGCACAAACAGTAATTTCTCCGCATTGCAAGGTGCAATTCTGAAATTTTTTGCTTTTTCCTGCTCCTCTTAGCATGATAAAGAAGATTCAAAGAGAGTGAGATGCCAGCTCCTTTCATTCAGTCAGTAGCTTCAATCATTTCTGGACGTTTTTCAATGGCAAAAATCAATGAATATTGTAAATGCACAAACAGTAATTTCTCCGCATTGCAAGGTGCAATTCTGAAATTTTTTGCTTTTTCCTGCTCCTCTTAGCATGATAAAGAAGATTCAAAGAGAGTGAGATGTCAGCTCCTTTCATTCAGTCAGTAGCTTCAAACATTTCTGGTATATGAATAACATGATGTTTTTCAATGGCAAAAATCAATGAATATTGTAAATGCACAAACAGTAATTTCTCCGCATTGCAAGGTGCAATTCTGAAATTTTTTGCTTTTTCCTGCTCCTCTTAGCATGATAAAGAAGATTCAAAGAGAGTGAGATGCCAGCTCCTTTCGTTCAGTCAGTAGCTTCAATCATTTCTGGACGTTTTTCAATGGCAAAAACCAATGAATATTGTAAATGCACAAACAGTAATTTCTCCGCATTGCAAGGTGCAATTCTGAAATTTTTTGCTTTTTCCTGCTCCTCTTAGCATGATAAAGAAGATTCAAAGAGAGTGAGATGCCAGCTCCTTTCATTCAGTCAGTACCTTCAATCATTTCTGGACGTTTTTCAATGGCAAAAATCAATGAATATTGTAAATGCACAAACTAATTTCTCCGCATTGCAAGGTGCAATTCTGAAATTTTTTGCTTTTTCCCGCTCCTCTTAGCATGATAAAGAAGATTCAAAGAGAGTGAGGTGCCAGCTCCTTTCATTCAGTCAGTAGCTTCAAACATTTCTGGTATATGAATAACATGTTTTTCAATGGCAAAAATCAATGAATATTGTAAATGCACAAACAGTAATTTCTCCGCATTGCAAGGTGCAATTCTGAAATTTTTTGCTTTTTCCTGCTCCTCTTAGCATGATAAAGAAGATTCAAAGAGAGTGAGATGCCAGCTACTTTCATTCAGTCAGTAGCTTCAATCATTTCTGGACGTTTTTCAATGGTAAAAATCAATGAATATTGTAAATGCACAAACAGTAATTTCTCCACATTGCAAGGTGCAATTCTGAAATTTTTTGCTTTTTCCTGCTCCTCTTAGCATGATAAAGAAGATTCAAAGAGAGTGAGATGCCAGCTACTTTCATTCAGTCAGTAGCTTCAATCATTTCTGGACGTTTTTCAATGGCAAAAATCAATGAATATTGTAAATGCACAAACAGTAATTTCTCCGCATTGCAAGGTGCAATTCTGAAATTTTTTGCTTTTTCCTGCTCCTCTTAGCATGATAAAGAAGATTCAAAGAGAGTGAGATGTCAGCTCCTTTCATTCAGTCAGTAGCTTCAAACATTTCTGGTATATGAATAACATGATGTTTTTCAATGGCAAAAATCAATGAATATTGTAAATGCACAAACAGTAATTTCTCCGCATTGCAAGGTGCAATTCTGAAATTTTTTTGCTTTTTCCTGCTCCTCTTAGCATGATAAAGAAGATTCAAAGAGAGTGAGATGCCAGCTCCTTTCATTCAGTCAGTAGCTTCAATCATTTCTGGATGTTTTTCAATGGCAAAAATCAATGAATATTGTAAATGCACAAACAGTAATTTCTCCGCATTGCAAGGTGCAATTCTGAAATTTTTTGCTTTTTCCTGCTCCTCTTAGCATGATAAAGAAGATTCAAAGAGAGTGAGATGCCAGCTCCTTTCGTTCAGTCAGTAGCTTCAATCATTTCTGGACGTTTTTCAATGGCAAAAATCATTGAATATTATAAATGCACAAACAGTAATTTCTCCGCATTGCAAGGTGCAATTCTGAAATTTTTTACTTTTTCCTGCTCCTCTTAGCATGATAAAGAAGATTCAAAGAGAGTGAGATGCCAGCTCCTTTCATTCAGTCAGTAGCTTCAATCATTTCTGGTATATGAATAACATGATGTTTTTCAATGGCAAAAATCAATGAATATTGTAAATGCACAAACAGTAATTTCTCCGCATTGCAAGGTGCAAGTCTGAAATTTTTTGCTTTTTCCTGCTCCTCTTAGCATGATAAAGAAGATTCAAAGAGAGTGAGATGCCAGCTACTTTCATTCAGTCAGTAGCTTCAATCATTTCTGGACGTTTTTCAATGGTAAAAATCAATGAATATTGTAAATGCACAAACAGTAATTTCTCCACATTGCAAGGTGCAATTCTGAAATTTTTTGCTTTTTCCTGCTCCTCTTAGCATGATAAAGAAGATTCAAAGAGAGTGAGATGCCAGCTCCTTTCATTCAGTCAGTAGCTTCAAACATTTCTGGTATATGAATAACATGATGTTTTTCAATGGCAAAAATCAATGAATATTGTAAATGCACAAACAGTAATTTCTCCACATTGCAAGGTGCAATTCTGAAATTTTTTGCTTTTTCCTGCTCCTCTTAGCATGATAAAGAAGATTCAAAGAGAGTGAGATGCCAGCTCCTTTCATTCAGTCAGTAGCTTCAAACATTTCTGGTATATGAATAACATGATGTTTTTCAATGGCAAAAATCAATGAATATTGTAAATGCACAAACAGTAATTTCTCCGCATTGCAAGGTGCAATTCTGAAATTTTTTGCTTTTTCCTGCTCCTCTTAGCATGATAAAGAAGATTCAAAGAGAGTGAGATGCCAGCTCCTTTCATTCAGTCAGTAGCTTCAATCATTTCTGGACGTTTTTCAATGGCAAAAATCAATGAATATTGTAAATGCACAAACAGTAATTTCTCCGCATTGCAAGGTGCAATTCTGAAATTTTTTGCTTTTTCCTGCTCCTCTTAGCATGATAAAGAAGATTCAAAGAGAGTGAGATGTCAGCTCCTTTCATTCAGTCAGTAGCTTCAAACATTTCTGGTATATGAATAACATGATGTTTTTCAATGGCAAAAATCAATGAATATTGTAAATGCACAAACAGTAATTTCTCCGCATTGCAAGGTGCAATTCTGAAATTTTTTGCTTTTTCCTGCTCCTCTTAGCATGATAAAGAAGATTCAAAGAGAGTGAGATGCCAGCTCCTTTCATTCAGTCAGTAGCTTCAATCATTTCTGGACGTTTTTCAATGGCAAAAATCAATGAATATTGTAAATGCACAAACAGTAATTTCTCCGCATTGCAAGGTGCAATTCTGAAATTTTTTGCTTTTTCCTGCTCCTCTTAGCATGATAAAGAAGATTCAAAGAGAGTGAGATGCCAGCTCCTTTCGTTCAGTCAGTAGCTTCAATCATTTCTGGACGTTTTTCAATGGCAAAAATCATTGAATATTATAAATGCACAAACAGTAATTTCTCCGCATTGCAAGGTGCAATTCTGAAATTTTTTACTTTTTCCTGCTCCTCTTAGCATGATAAAGAAGATTCAAAGAGAGTGAGATGCCAGCTCCTTTCATTCAGTCAGTAGCTTCAATCATTTCTGGTATATGAATAACATGATGTTTTTCAATGGCAAAAATCAATGAATATTGTAAATGCACAAACAGTAATTTCTCCGCATTGCAAGGTGCAATTCTGAAATTTTTTGCTTTTTCCTGCTCCTCTTAGCATGATAAAGAAGATTCAAAGAGAGTGAGATGCCAGCTCCTTTCATTCAGTCAGTAGCTTCAATCATTTCTGGACGTTTTTCAATGGCAAAAATCAATGAATATTGTAAATGCACAAACAGTAATTTCTCCGCATTGCAAGGTGCAATTCTGAAATTTTTTGCTTTTTCCTGCTCCTCTTAGCATGATAAACAAGATTCAAAGAGAGTGAGATGCCAGCTCCTTTCATTCAGTCAGTAGCTTCAATCATTTCTGGACGTTTTTCAATGGCAAAAATCAATGAATATTGTAAATGCACAAACAGTAATTTCTCCGCATTGCAAGGTGCAATTCTGAAATTTTTTGCTTTTTCCTGCTCCTCTTAGCATGATAAAGAAGATTCAAAGAGAGTGAGATGCCAGCTCCTTTCATTCAGTCAGTAGCTTCAATCATTTCTGGTATATGAATAACATGATGTTTTTCAATGGCAAAAATCAATGAATATTGTAAATGCACAAACAGTAATTTCTCCGCATTGCAAGGTGCAATTCTGAAATTTTTTACTTTTTCCTGCTCCTCTTAGCATGATAAAGAAGATTCAAAGAGAGTGAGATGCCAGCTCCTTTCATTCAGTCAGTAGCTTCAATCATTTCTGGTATATGAATAACATGATGTTTTTCAATGGCAAAAATCAATGAATATTGTAAATGCACAAACAGTAATTTCTCCGCATTGCAAGGTGCAAGTCTGAAATTTTTTGCTTTTTCCTGCTCCTCTTAGCATGATAAAGAAGATTCAAAGAGAGTGAGATGCCAGCTACTTTCATTCAGTCAGTAGCTTCAATCATTTCTGGACGTTTTTCAATGGTAAAAATCAATGAATATTGTAAATGCACAAACAGTAATTTCTCCACATTGCAAGGTGCAATTCTGAAATTTTTTGCTTTTTCCTGCTCCTCTTAGCATGATAAAGAAGATTCAAAGAGAGTGATATGCCAGCTCCTTTCATTCAGTCAGTAGCTTCAAACATTTCTGGTATATGAATAACATGATGTTTTTCAATGGCAAAAATCAATGAATATTGTAAATGCACAAACAGTAATTTCTCCACATTGCAAGGTGCAATTCTGAAATTTTTTGCTTTTTCCTGCTCCTCTTAGCATGATAAAGAAGATTCAAAGAGAGTGAGATGCCAGCTCCTTTCATTCAGTCAGTAGCTTCAAACATTTCTGGTATATGAATAACATGATGTTTTTCAATGGCAAAAATCAATGAATATTGTAAATGCACAAACAGTAATTTCTCCGCATTGCAAGGTGCAATTCTGAAATTTTTTGCTTTTTCCTGCTCCTCTTAGCATGATAAAGAAGATTCAAAGAGAGTGAGATGCCAGCTCCTTTCATTCAGTCAGTAGCTTCAATCATTTCTGGACGTTTTTCAATGGCAAAAATCAATGAATATTGTAAATGCACAAACAGTAATTTCTCCGCATTGCAAGGTGCAATTCTGAAATTTTTTGCTTTTTCCTGCTCCTCTTAGCATGATAAAGAAGATTCAAAGAGAGTGAGATGTCAGCTCCTTTCATTCAGTCAGTAGCTTCAAACATTTCTGGTATATGAATAACATGATGTTTTTCAATGGCAAAAATCAATGAATATTGTAAATGCACAAACAGTAATTTCTCCGCATTGCAAGGTGCAATTCTGAAATTTTTTGCTTTTTCCTGCTCCTCTTAGCATGATAAAGAAGATTCAAAGAGAGTGAGATGCCAGCTCCTTTCATTCAGTCAGTAGCTTCAATCATTTCTGGACGTTTTTCAATGGCAAAAATCAATGAATATTGTAAATGCACAAACAGTAATTTCTCCGCATTGCAAGGTGCAATTCTGAAATTTTTTGCTTTTTCCTGCTCCTCTTAGCATGATAAAGAAGATTCAAAGAGAGTGAGATGCCAGCTCCTTTCGTTCAGTCAGTAGCTTCAATCATTTCTGGACGTTTTTCAATGGCAAAAATCATTGAATATTATAAATGCACAAACAGTAATTTCTCCGCATTGCAAGGTGCAATTCTGAAATTTTTTACTTTTTCCTGCTCCTCTTAGCATGATAAAGAAGATTCAAAGAGAGTGAGATGCCAGCTCCTTTCATTCAGTCAGTAGCTTCAATCATTTCTGGTATATGAATAACATGATGTTTTTCAATGGCAAAAATCAATGAATATTGTAAATGCACAAACAGTAATTTCTCCGCATTGCAAGGTGCAATTCTGAAATTTTTTGCTTTTTCCTGCTCCTCTTAGCATGATAAAGAAGATTCAAAGAGAGTGAGATGCCAGCTCCTTTCATTCAGTCAGTAGCTTCAATCATTTCTGGACGTTTTTCAATGGCAAAAATCAATGAATATTGTAAATGCACAAACAGTAATTTCTCCGCATTGCAAGGTGCAATTCTGAAATTTTTTGCTTTTTCCTGCTCCTCTTAGCATGATAAACAAGATTCAAAGAGAGTGAGATGCCAGCTCCTTTCATTCAGTCAGTAGCTTCAATCATTTCTGGACGTTTTTCAATGGCAAAAATCAATGAATATTGTAAATGCACAAACAGTAATTTCTCCGCATTGCAAGGTGCAATTCTGAAATTTTTTGCTTTTTCCTGCTCCTCTTAGCATGATAAAGAAGATTCAAAGAGAGTGAGATGCCAGCTCCTTTCATTCAGTCAGTAGCTTCACACATTTCTGGTATATGAATAACATGATGTTTTTCAATGGCAAAAATCAATGAATATTGTAAATGCACAAACAGTAATTTCTCCGCATTGCAAGGTGCAAGTCTGAAATTTTTTGCTTTTTCCTGCTCCTCTTAGTATGATAAAGAAGATTCAAAGAGAGTGAGATGCCAGCTCCTTTCATTCAGTCAGTAGCTTCAATCATTTCTGGATGTTTTTCAATGGCAAAAATCAATGAATATTGTAAATGCACAAACTGTAATTTCTCCGTATTGCAAAGTGCAATTCTGAAATTTTTTACTTTTTCCTGCTCCTCTTAGCATGATAAAGAAGATTCAAAGAGAGTGAGATGCCAGCTCCTTTCATTCAGTCAGTAGCTTCAATCATTTCTGGACGTTTTTCAATGGCAAAAATCAATGAATATTGTAAATGCACAAACAGTAATTTCTCCGCATTGCAAGGTGCAATTCTGAAATTTTTTGCTTTTTCCTGCTCCTCTTAGCATGATAAAGAAGATTCAAAGAGAGTGAGATGCCAGCTCCTTTCATTTAGTCAGTACCTTCAATCATTTCTGGACGTTTTTCAATGGCAAAAATCAATGAATATTGTAAATGCACAAACAGTAATTTCTCCGCATTGCAAGGTGCAATTCTGAAATTTTTTGCTTTTTCCCGCTCCTCTTAGCATGATAAAGAAGATTCAAAGAGAGTGAGGTGCCAGCTCCTTTCATTCAGTCAGTAGCTTCAAACATTTCTGGTATATGAATAACATGTTTTTCAATGGCAAAAATCAATGAATATTGTAAATGCACAAACAGTAATTTCTCCGCATTGCAAGGTGCAATTCTGAAATTTTTTGATTTTTCCTGCTCCTCTTAGCATGATAAAGAAGATTCAAAGAGAGTGAGATGCCAGCTCCTTTCATTCAGTCAGTAGCTTCAATCATTTCTGGATGTTTTTCAATGGCAAAAATCAATGAATATTGTAAATGCACAAACAGTAATTTCTCCGCATTGCAAGGTGCAATTCTGAAATTTTTTGCTTTTTCCTGCTCCTCTTAGCATGATAAAGAAGATTCAAAGAGAGTGAGATGCCAGCTCCTTTCATTCAGTCAGTAGCTTCAAACATTTCTGGTATATGAATAACATGATGTTTTTCAATGGCAAAAATCAATGAATATTGTAAATGCACAAACAGTAATTTCTCCGCATTGCAAGGTGCAATTCTGAAATTTTTTGCTTTTTCCTGCTCCTCTTAGCATGATAAAGAAGATTCAAAGAGAGTGAGATGCCAGCTCCTTTCATTCAGTCAGTAGCTTCAAACATTTCTGGTATATGAATAACATGATGTTTTTCAATGGCAAAAATCAATGAATATTGTAAATGCACAAACAGTAATTTCTCCGCATTGCAAGGTGCAAGTCTGAGATTTTTTGCTTTTTCCTGCTCCTCTTAGCATGATAAAGAAGATTCAAAGAGAGTGAGATGCCAGCTACTTTCATTCAGTCAGTAGCTTCAATCATTTCTGGACGTTTTTCAATGGTAAAAATCAATGAATATTGTAAATGCACAAACAGTAATTTCTCCACATTGCAAGGTGCAATTCTGAAATTTTTTGCTTTTTCCTGCTCCTCTTAGCATGATAAAGAAGATTCAAAGAGAGTGAGATGCCAGCTCCTTTCATTCAGTCAGTAGCTTCAAACATTTCTGGTATATGAATAACATGATGTTTTTCAATGGCAAAAATCAATGAATATTGTAAATGCACAAACAGTAATTTCTCCGCATTGCAAGGTGCAATTCTGAAATTTTTTGCTTTTTCCTGCTCCTCTTAGCATGATAAAGAAGATTCAAAGAGAGTGAGATGCCAGCTCCTTTCATTCAGTCAGTAGCTTCAATCATTTCTGGATGTTTTTCAATGGCAAAAATCAATAAATATTGTAAATGCACAAACTGTAATTTCTCCGCATTGCAAGGTGCAATTCTGAAATTTTTTGCTTTTTCCTGCTCCTCTTAGCATGATAAAGAAGATTCAAAGAGAGTGAGATGCCAGCTCCTTTCATTCAGTCAGTAGCTTCAATCATTTCTGGACGTTTTTCAGTGGCAAAAATCAATGAATATTGTAAATGCACAAACAGTAATTTCTCCGCATTGCAAGGTGCAATTCTGAAATTTTTTGCTTTTTCCTGCTCCTCTTAGCATGATAAAGAAGATTCAAAGAGAGTGAGATGCCAGCTCCTTTCATTCAGTCAGTACCTTCAATCATTTCTGGACGTTTTTGAATGGCAAAAATCAATGAATATTGTAAATGCACAAACAGTAATTTCTCCGCATTGCAAGGTGCAAGTCTGAAATTTTTTGCTTTTTCCTGCTCCTCTTAGCATGATAAAGAAGATTCGAAGAGAGTGAGATGCCAGCTACTTTCATTCACTCAGTAGCTTCAATCATTTCTGGACGTTTTTCAATGGTAAAAATCAATGAATATTGTAAATGCACAAACAGTAATTTCTCCACATTGCAAGGTGCAATTCTGAAATTTTTTGCTTTTTCCTGCTCCTCTTAGCATGATAAAGAAGATTCAAAGAGAGTGAGATGCCAGCTCCTTTCATTGAGTCAGTAGCTTCAAACATTTCTGGTATATGAATAACATGATGTTTTTCAATGGCAAAAATCAATGAATATTGTAAATGCACAAACAGTAATTTCTCCGCATTGCAAGGTGCAATTCTGAAATTTTTTGCTTTTTCCTGCTCCTCTTAGCATGATAAAGAAGATTCAAAGAGAGTGAGATGCCAGCTCCTTTCATTCAGTCAGTAGCTTCAATCATTTCTGGATGTTTTTCAATGGCAAAAATCAATGAATATTGTAAATGCACAAACTGTAATTTCTCCGCATTGCAAGGTGCAATTCTGAAATTTTTTGCTTTTTCCTGCTCCTCTTAGCATGATAAAGAAGATTCAAAGAGAGTGAGATGCCAGCTCCTTTCATTCAGTCAGTAGCTTCAATCATTTCTGGACGTTTTTCAATGGCAAAAATCAATGAATATTGTAAATGCACAAACAGTAATTTCTCCGCATTGCAAGGTGCAATTCTGAAATTTTTTGCTTTTTCCTGCTCCTCTTAGCATGATAAAGAAGATTCAAAGAGAGTGAGATGCCAGCTCCTTTCATTCAGTCAGTAGCTTCAATCATTTCTGGACGTTTTTCAATGGCAAAAATCAATGAATATTGTAAATGCACAAACAGTAATTTCTCCGCATTGCAAGGTGCAATTCTGAAATTTTTTGCTTTTTCCCGCTCCTCTTAGCATGATAAAGAAGATTCAAAGAGAGTGAGGTGCCAGCTCCTTTCATTCAGTCAGTAGCTTCAAACATTTCTGGTATATGAATAACATGTTTTTCAATGGCAAAAATCAATGAATATTGTAAATGCACAAACAGTAATTTCTCCGCATTGCAAGGTGCAAGTCTGAAATTTTTTGCTTTTTCCTGCTCCTCTTAGTATGATAAAGAAGATTCAAAGAGAGTGAGATGCCAGCTCCTTTCATTCAGTCAGTAGCTTCAATCATTTCTGGATGTTTTTCAATGGCAAAAATCAATGAATATTGTAAATGCACAAACTGTAATTTCTCCGTATTGCAAAGTGCAATTCTGAAATTTTTTGCTTTTTCCTGCTCCTCTTAGCATGATAAAGAAGATTCAAAGAGAGTGAGATGCCAGCTCCTTTCATTCAGTCAGTAGCTTCAATCATTTCTGGACGTTTTTCAATGGCAAAAATCAATGAATATTGTAAATGCACAAACAGTAATTTCTCCGCATTGCAAGGTGCAATTCTGAAATTTTTTGCTTTTTCCTGCTCCTCTTAGCATGATAAAGAAGATTCAAAGAGAGTGAGATGCCAGTTCCTTTCATTTAGTCAGTACCTTCAATCATTTCTGGACGTTTTTCAATGGCAAAAATCAATGAATATTGTAAATGCACAAACAGTAATTTCTCCGCATTGCAAGGTGCAATTCTGAAATTTTTTGCTTTTTCCCGCTCCTCTTAGCATGATAAAGAAGATTCAAAGAGAGTGAGGTGCCAGCTCCTTTCATTCAGTCAGTAGCTTCAAACATTTCTGGTATATGAATAACATGTTTTTCAATGGCAAAAATCAATGAATATTGTAAATGCACAAACAGTAAGTTCTCCGCATTGCAAGGTGCAAGTCTGAAATTTTTTGCTTTTTCCTGCTCCTCTTAGTATGATAAAGAAGATTCAAAGAGAGTGAGATGCCAGCTCCTTTCATTCAGTCAGTAGCTTCAATCATTTCTGGATGTTTTTCAATGGCAAAAATCAATGAATATTGTAAATGCACAAACTGTAATTTCTCCGTATTGCAAAGTGCAATTCTGAAATTTTTTGCTTTTTCCTGCTCCTCTTAGCATGATAAAGAAGATTCAAAGAGAGTGAGATGCCAGCTCCTTTCATTCAGTCAGTAGCTTCAATCATTTCTGGACGTTTTTCAATGGCAAAAATCAATGAATATTGTAAATGCACAAACAGTAATTTCTCCGCATTGCAAGGTGCAATTCTGAAATTTTTTGCTTTTTCCTGCTCCTCTTAGCATGATAAAGAAGATTCAAAGAGAGTGAGATGCCAGTTCCTTTCATTTAGTCAGTACCTTCAATCATTTCTGGACGTTTTTCAATGGCAAAAATCAATGAATATTGTAAATGCACAAACAGTAATTTCTCCGCATTGCAAGGTGCAATTCTGAAATTTTTTGCTTTTTCCCGCTCCTCTTAGCATGATAAAGAAGATTCAAAGAGAGTGAGGTGCCAGCTCCTTTCATTCAGTCAGTAGCTTCAAACATTTCTGGTATATGAATAACATGTTTTTCAATGGCAAAAATCAATGAATATTGTAAATGCACAAACAGTAATTTCTCCGCATTGCAAGGTGCAATTCTGAAATTTTTTGATTTTTCCTGCTCCTCTTAGCATGATAAAGAAGATTCAAAGAGAGTGAGATGCCAGCTCCTTTCATTCAGTCAGTAGCTTCAATCATTTCTGGATGTTTTTCAATGGCAAAAATCAATGAATATTGTAAATGCACGAACAGTAATTTCTCCGCATTGCAAGGTGCAATTCTGAAATTTTTTGCTTTTTCCTGCTCCTCTTAGCATGATAAAGAAGATTCAAAGAGAGTGAGATGCCAGCTCCTTTCATTCAGTCAGTAGCTTCAAACATTTCTGGTATATGAATAACATGATGTTTTTCAATGGCAAAAATCAATGAATATTGTAAATGCACAAACAGTAATTTCTCCGCATTGCAAGGTGCAATTCTGAAATTTTTTGCTTTTTCCTGCTCCTCTTAGCATGATAAAGAAGATTCAAAGAGAGTGAGATGCCAGCTCCTTTCATTCAGTCAGTAGCTTCAAACATTTCTGGTATATGAATAACATGATGTTTTTCAATGGCAAAAATCAATGAATATTGTAAATGCACAAACAGTAATTTCTCCGCATTGCAAGGTGCAAGTCTGAGATTTTTTGCTTTTTCCTGCTCCTCTTAGCATGATAAAGAAGATTCAAAGAGAGTGAGATGCCAGCTACTTTCATTCAGTCAGTAGCTTCAATCATTTCTGGACGTTTTTCAATGGTAAAAATCAATGAATATTGTAAATGCACAAACAGTAATTTCTCCACATTGCAAGGTGCAATTCTGAAATTTTTTGCTTTTTCCTGCTCCTCTTAGCATGATAAAGAAGATTCAAAGAGAGTGAGATGCCAGCTCCTTTCATTCAGTCAGTAGCTTCAAACATTTCTGGTATATGAATAACATGATGTTTTTCAATGGCAAAAATCAATGAATATTGTAAATGCACAAACAGTAATTTCTCCGCATTGCAAGGTGCAATTCTGAAATTTTTTGCTTTTTCCTGCTCCTCTTAGCATGATAAAGAAGATTCAAAGAGAGTGAGATGTCAGCTCCTTTCATTCAGTCAGTAGCTTCAAACATTTCTGGTATATGAATAACATGATGTTTTTCAATGGCAAAAATCAATGAATATTGTAAATGCACAAACAGTAATTTCTCCGCATTGCAAGGTGCAATTCTGAAATTTTTTGCTTTTTCCTGCTCCTCTTAGCATGATAAAGAAGATTCAAAGAGAGTGAGATGCCAGCTCCTTTCATTCAGTCAGTAGCTTCAATCATTTCTGGATGTTTTTCAATGGCAAAAATCAATGAATATTGTAAATGCACAAACAGTAATTTCTCCGCATTGCAAGGTGCAATTCTGAAATTTTTTGCTTTTTCCTGCTCCTCTTAGCATGATAAAGAAGATTCAAAGAGAGTGAGATGCCAGCTTGTTTCATTCAGTCAGTAGCTTCAATCATTTCTGGACGTTTTTCAATGGCAAAAATCAATGAATATTGTAAATGCACAAACAGTAATTTCTCCGCATTGCAAGGTGCAATTCTGAAATTTTTTGCTTTTTCCTGCTCCTCTTAGCATGATAAAGAAGATTCAAAGAGAGTGAGATGTCAGCTCCTTTCATTCAGTCAGTAGCTTCAAACATTTCTGGTATATGAATAACATGATGTTTTTCAATGGCAAAAATCAATGAATATTGTAAATGCACAAACAGTAATTTCTCCGCATTGCAAGGTGCAATTCTGAAATTTTTTGCTTTTTCCTGCTCCTCTTAGCATGATAAAGAAGATTCAAAGAGAGTGAGATGCCAGCTCCTTTCATTCAGTCAGTAGCTTCAATCATTTCTGGATGTTTTTCAATGGCAAAAATCAATGAATATTGTAAATGCACAAACAGTAATTTCTCCGCATTGCAAGGTGCAATTCTGAAATTTTTTGCTTTTTCCTGCTCCTCTTAGCATGATAAAGAAGATTCAAAGAGAGTGAGATGCCAGCTCCTTTCGTTCAGTCAGTAGCTTCAATCATTTCTGGACGTTTTTCAATGGCAAAAATCATTGAATATTATAAATGCACAAACAGTAATTTCTCCGCATTGCAAGGTGCAATTCTGAAATTTTTTACTTTTTCCTGCTCCTCTTAGCATGATAAAGAAGATTCAAAGAGAGTGAGATGCCAGCTCCTTTCATTCAGTCAGTAGCTTCAATCATTTCTGGTATATGAATAACATGATGTTTTTCAATGGCAAAAATCAATGAATATTGTAAATGCACAAACAGTAATTTCTCCGCATTGCAAGGTGCAATTCTGAAATTTTTTGCTTTTTCCTGCTCCTCTTAGCATGATAAAGAAGATTCAAAGAGAGTGAGATGCCAGCTCCTTTCATTCAGTCAGTAGCTTCAAACATTTCTGGTATATGAATAACATGATGTTTTTCAATGGCAAAAATCAATGAATATTGTAAATGCACAAACAGTAATTTCTCCGCATTGCAAGGTGCAAGTCTGAAATTTTTTGCTTTTTCCTGCTCCTCTTAGCATGATAAAGAAGATTCAAAGAGAGTGAGATGCCAGCTACTTTCATTCAGTCAGTAGCTTCAATCATTTCTGGACGTTTTTCAATGGTAAAAATCAATGAATATTGTAAATGCACAAACAGTAATTTCTCCACATTGCAAGGTGCAATTCTGAAATTTTTTGCTTTTTCCTGCTCCTCTTAGCATGATAAAGAAGATTCAAAGAGAGTGAGATGCCAGCTCCTTTCATTCAGTCAGTAGCTTCAAACATTTCTGGTATATGAATAACATGATGTTTTTCAATGGCAAAAATCAATGAATATTGTAAATGCACAAACAGTAATTTCTCCACATTGCAAGGTGCAATTCTGAAATTTTTTGCTTTTTCCTGCTCCTCTTAGCATGATAAAGAAGATTCAAAGAGAGTGAGATGCCAGCTCCTTTCATTCAGTCAGTAGCTTCAAACATTTCTGGTATATGAATAACATGATGTTTTTCAATGGCAAAAATCAATGAATATTGTAAATGCACAAACAGTAATTTCTCCGCATTGCAAGGTGCAATTCTGAAATTTTTTGCTTTTTCCTGCTCCTCTTAGCATGATAAAGAAGATTCAAAGAGAGTGAGATGCCAGCTCCTTTCATTCAGTCAGTAGCTTCAATCATTTCTGGACGTTTTTCAATGGCAAAAATCAATGAATATTGTAAATGCACAAACAGTAATTTCTCCGCATTGCAAGGTGCAATTCTGAAATTTTTTGCTTTTTCCTGCTCCTCTTAGCATGATAAAGAAGATTCAAAGAGAGTGAGATGTCAGCTCCTTTCATTCAGTCAGTAGCTTCAAACATTTCTGGTATATGAATAACATGATGTTTTTCAATGGCAAAAATCAATGAATATTGTAAATGCACAAACAGTAATTTCTCCGCATTGCAAGGTGCAATTCTGAAATTTTTTGCTTTTTCCTGCTCCTCTTAGCATGATAAAGAAGATTCAAAGAGAGTGAGATGCCAGCTCCTTTCATTCAGTCAGTAGCTTCAATCATTTCTGGACGTTTTTCAATGGCAAAAATCAATGAATATTGTAAATGCACAAACAGTAATTTCTCCGCATTGCAAGGTGCAATTCTGAAATTTTTTGCTTTTTCCTGCTCCTCTTAGCATGATAAAGAAGATTCAAAGAGAGTGAGATGCCAGCTCCTTTCGTTCAGTCAGTAGCTTCAATCATTTCTGGACGTTTTTCAATGGCAAAAATCATTGAATATTATAAATGCACAAACAGTAATTTCTCCGCATTGCAAGGTGCAATTCTGAAATTGTTTACTTTTTCCTGCTCCTCTTAGCATGATAAAGAAGATTCAAAGAGAGTGAGATGCCAGCTCCTTTCATTCAGTCAGTAGCTTCAATCATTTCTGGTATATGAATAACATGATGTTTTTCAATGGCAAAAATCAATGAATATTGTAAATGCACAAACAGTAATTTCTCCGCATTGCAAGGTGCAATTCTGAAATTTTTTGCTTTTTCCTGCTCCTCTTAGCATGATAAAGAAGATTCAAAGAGAGTGAGATGCCAGCTCCTTTCATTCAGTCAGTAGCTTCAATCATTTCTGGACGTTTTTCAATGGCAAAAATCAATGAATATTGTAAATGCACAAACAGTAATTTCTCCGCATTGCAAGGTGCAATTCTGAAATTTTTTGCTTTTTCCTG
Source organism: Phyllobates terribilis (assembly GCF_046119375.1). Taxonomy (NCBI): domain Eukaryota; kingdom Metazoa; phylum Chordata; class Amphibia; order Anura; family Dendrobatidae; genus Phyllobates; species Phyllobates terribilis. The sequence goes on from NW_027365916.1 coordinate 25,453, forward strand.
CTCCTCTTAGCATGATAAACAAGATTCAAAGAGAGTGAGATGCCAGCTCCTTTCATTCAGTCAGTAGCTTCAATCATTTCTGGACGTTTTTCAATGGCAAAAATCAATGAATATTGTAAATGCACAAACAGTAATTTCTCCGCATTGCAAGGTGCAATTCTGAAATTTTTTGCTTTTTCCTGCTCCTCTTAGCATGATAAAGAAGATTCAAAGAGAGTGAGATGCCAGCTCCTTTCATTCAGTCAGTAGCTTCACACATTTCTGGTATATGAATAACATGATGTTTTTCAATGGCAAAAATCAATGAATATTGTAAATGCACAAACAGTAATTTCTCCGCATTGCAAGGTGCAAGTCTGAAATTTTTTGCTTTTTCCTGCTCCTCTTAGTATGATAAAGAAGATTCAAAGAGAGTGAGATGCCAGCTCCTTTCATTCAGTCAGTAGCTTCAATCATTTCTGGATGTTTTTCAATGGCAAAAATCAATGAATATTGTAAATGCACAAACTGTAATTTCTCCGTATTGCAAACTGCAATTCTGAAATTTTTTGCTTTTTCCTGCTCCTCTTAGCATGATAAAGAAGATTCAAAGAGAGTGAGATGCCAGCTCCTTTCATTCAGTCAGTAGCTTCAATCATTTCTGGACGTTTTTCAATGGCAAAAATCAATGAATATTGTAAATGCACAAACAGTAATTTCTCCGCATTGCAAGGTGCAATTCTGAAATTTTTTGCTTTTTCCTGCTCCTCTTAGCATGATAAAGAAGATTCAAAGAGAGTGAGATGCCAGCTCCTTTCATTTAGTCAGTACCTTCAATCATTTCTGGACGTTTTTCAATGGCAAAAATCAATGAATATTGTAAATGCACAAACAGTAATTTCTCCGCATTGCAAGGTGCAATTCTGAAATTTTTTGCTTTTTCCCGCTCCTCTTAGCATGATAAAGAAGATTCAAAGAGAGTGAGGTGCCAGCTCCTTTCATTCAGTCAGTAGCTTCAAACATTTCTGGTATATGAATAACATGTTTTTCAATGGCAAAAATCAATGAATATTGTAAATGCACAAACAGTAATTTCTCCGCATTGCAAGGTGCAATTCTGAAATTTTTTGATTTTTCCTGCTCCTCTTAGCATGATAAAGAAGATTCAAAGAGAGTGAGATGCCAGCTCCTTTCATTCAGTCAGTAGCTTCAATCATTTCTGGATGTTTTTCAATGGCAAAAATCAATGAATATTGTAAATGCACAAACAGTAATTTCTCCGCATTGCAAGGTGCAATTCTGAAATTTTTTGCTTTTTCCTGCTCCTCTTAGCATGATAAAGAAGATTCAAAGAGAGTGAGATGCCAGCTCCTTTCATTCAGTCAGTAGCTTCAAACATTTCTGGTATATGAATAACATGATGTTTTTCAATGGCAAAAATCAATGAATATTGTAAATGCACAAACAGTAATTTCTCCGCATTGCAAGGTGCAATTCTGAAATTTTTTGCTTTTTCCTGCTCCTCTTAGCATGATAAAGAAGATTCAAAGAGAGTGAGATGCCAGCTCCTTTCATTCAGTCAGTAGCTTCAAACATTTCTGGTATATGAATAACATGATGTTTTTCAATGGCAAAAATCAATGAATATTGTAAATGCACAAACAGTAATTTCTCCGCATTGCAAGGTGCAAGTCTGAAATTTTTTGCTTTTTCCTGCTCCTCTTAGCATGATAAAGAAGATTCAAAGAGAGTGAGATGCCAGCTACTTTCATTCAGTCAGTAGCTTCAATCATTTCTGGACGTTTTTCAATGGTAAAAATCAATGAATATTGTAAATGCACAAACAGTAATTTCTCCACATTGCAAGGTGCAATTCTGAAATTTTTTGCTTTTTCCTGCTCCTCTTAGCATGATAAAGAAGATTCAAAGAGAGTGAGATGCCAGCTCCTTTCATTCAGTCAGTAGCTTCAAACATTTCTGGTATATGAATAACATGATGTTTTTCAATGGCAAAAATCAATGAATATTGTAAATGCACAAACAGTAATTTCTCCGCATTGCAAGGTGCAATTCTGAAATTTTTTGCTTTTTCCTGCTCCTCTTAGCATGATAAAGAAGATTCAAAGAGAGTGAGATGCCAGCTCCTTTCATTCAGTCAGTAGCTTCAATCATTTCTGGATGTTTTTCAATGGCAAAAATCAATGAATATTGTAAATGCACAAACTGTAATTTCTCCGCATTGCAAGGTGCAATTCTGAAATTTTTTGCTTTTTCCTGCTCCTCTTAGCATGATAAAGAAGATTCAAAGAGAGTGAGATGCCAGCTCCTTTCATTCAGTCAGTAGCTTCAATCATTTCTGGACGTTTTTCAATGGCAAAAACCAATGAATATTGTAAATGCACAAACAGTAATTTCTCCGCATTGCAAGGTGCAATTCTGAAATTTTTTGCTTTTTCCTGCTCCTCTTAGCATGATAAAGAAGATTCAAAGAGAGTGAGATGCCAGCTCCTTTCATTCAGTCAGTACCTTCAATCATTTCTGGACGTTTTTCAATGGCAAAAATCAATGAATATTGTAAATGCACAAACAGTAATTTCTCCGCATTGCAAGGTGCAATTCTGAAATTTTTTGCTTTTTCCCGCTCCTCTTAGCATGATAAAGAAGATTCAAAGAGAGTGAGGTGCCAGCTCCTTTCATTCAGTCAGTAGCTTCAAACATTTCTGGTATATGAATAACATGTTTTTCAATGGCAAAAATCAATGAATATTGTAAATGCACAAACAGTAATTTCTCCGCATTGCAAGGTGCAATTCTGAAATTTTTTGCTTTTTCCTGCTCCTCTTAGCATGATAAAGAAGATTCAAAGAGAGTGAGATGCCAGCTCCTTTCATTCAGTCAGTAGCTTCAATCATTTCTGGACGTTTTTCAATGGCAAAAATCAATGAATATTGTAAATGCACAAACAGTAATTTCTCCGCATTGCAAGGTGCAATTCTGAAATTTTTTGCTTTTTCCTGCTCCTCTTAGCATGATAAAGAAGATTCAAAGAGAGTGAGATGTCAGCTCCTTTCATTCAGTCAGTAGCTTCAAACATTTCTGGTATATGAATAACATGATGTTTTTCAATGGCAAAAATCAATGAATATTGTAAATGCACAAACAGTAATTTCTCCGCATTGCAAGGTGCAATTCTGAAATTTTTTGCTTTTTCCTGCTCCTCTTAGCATGATAAAGAAGATTCAAAGAGAGTGAGATGCCAGCTCCTTTCGTTCAGTCAGTAGCTTCAATCATTTCTGGACGTTTTTCAATGGCAAAAACCAATGAATATTGTAAATGCACAAACAGTAATTTCTCCGCATTGCAAGGTGCAATTCTGAAATTTTTTGCTTTTTCCTGCTCCTCTTAGCATGATAAAGAAGATTCAAAGAGAGTGAGATGCCAGCTCCTTTCATTCAGTCAGTACCTTCAATCATTTCTGGACGTTTTTCAATGGCAAAAATCAATGAATATTGTAAATGCACAAACTAATTTCTCCGCATTGCAAGGTGCAATTCTGAAATTTTTTGCTTTTTCCCGCTCCTCTTAGCATGATAAAGAAGATTCAAAGAGAGTGAGGTGCCAGCTCCTTTCATTCAGTCAGTAGCTTCAAACATTTCTGGTATATGAATAACATGTTTTTCAATGGCAAAAATCAATGAATATTGTAAATGCACAAACAGTAATTTCTCCGCATTGCAAGGTGCAATTCTGAAATTTTTTGCTTTTTCCTGCTCCTCTTAGCATGATAAAGAAGATTCAAAGAGAGTGAGATGCCAGCTCCTTTCATTCAGTCAGTAGCTTCAATCATTTCTGGACGTTTTTCAATGGCAAAAATCAATGAATATTGTAAATGCACAAACAGTAATTTCTCCGCATTGCAAGGTGCAATTCTGAAATTTTTTGCTTTTTCCTGCTCCTCTTAGCATGATAAAGAAGATTCAAAGAGAGTGAGATGTCAGCTCCTTTCATTCAGTCAGTAGCTTCAAACATTTCTGGTATATGAATAACATGATGTTTTTCAATGGCAAAAATCAATGAATATTGTAAATGCACAAACAGTAATTTCTCCGCATTGCAAGGTGCAATTCTGAAATTTTTTGCTTTTTCCTGCTCCTCTTAGCATGATAAAGAAGATTCAAAGAGAGTGAGATGCCAGCTCCTTTCATTCAGTCAGTAGCTTCAATCATTTCTGGATGTTTTTCAATGGCAAAAATCAATGAATATTGTAAATGCACAAACAGTAATTTCTCCGCATTGCAAGGTGCAATTCTGAAATTTTTTGCTTTTTCCTGCTCCTCTTAGCATGATAAAGAAGATTCAAAGAGAGTGAGATGCCAGCTCCTTTCATTCAGTCAGTAGCTTCAATCATTTCTGGACGTTTTTCAATGGCAAAAATCAATGAATATTGTAAATGCACAAACAGTAATTTCTCCGCATTGCAAGGTGCAATTCTGAAATTTTTTGCTTTTTCCTGCTCCTCTTAGCATGATAAAGAAGATTCAAAGAGAGTGAGATGTCAGCTCCTTTCATTCAGTCAGTAGCTTCAAACATTTCTGGTATATGAATAACATGATGTTTTTCAATGGCAAAAATCAATGAATATTGTAAATGCACAAACAGTAATTTCTCCGCATTGCAAGGTGCAATTCTGAAATTTTTTGCTTTTTCCTGCTCCTCTTAGCATGATAAAGAAGATTCAAAGAGAGTGAGATGCCAGCTCCTTTCATTCAGTCAGTAGCTTCAATCATTTCTGGATGTTTTTCAATGGCAAAAATCAATGAATATTGTAAATGCACAAACAGTAATTTCTCCGCATTGCAAGGTGCAATTCTGAAATTTTTTGCTTTTTCCTGCTCCTCTTAGCATGATAAAGAAGATTCAAAGAGAGTGAGATGCCAGCTCCTTTCGTTCAGTCAGTAGCTTCAATCATTTCTGGACGTTTTTCAATGGCAAAAATCATTGAATATTATAAATGCACAAACAGTAATTTCTCCGCATTGCAAGGTGCAATTCTGAAATTTTTTACTTTTTCCTGCTCCTCTTAGCATGATAAAGAAGATTCAAAGAGAGTGAGATGCCAGCTCCTTTCATTCAGTCAGTAGCTTCAATCATTTCTGGTATATGAATAACATGATGTTTTTCAATGGCAAAAATCAATGAATATTGTAAATGCACAAACAGTAATTTCTCCGCATTGCAAGGTGCAATTCTGAAATTTTTTGCTTTTTCCTGCTCCTCTTAGCATGATAAAGAAGATTCAAAGAGAGTGAGATGCCAGCTCCTTTCATTCAGTCAGTAGCTTCAAACATTTCTGGTATATGAATAACATGATGTTTTTCAATGGCAAAAATCAATGAATATTGTAAATGCACAAACAGTAATTTCTCCGCATTGCAAGGTGCAAGTCTGAAATTTTTTGCTTTTTCCTGCTCCTCTTAGCATGATAAAGAAGATTCAAAGAGAGTGAGATGCCAGCTACTTTCATTCAGTCAGTAGCTTCAATCATTTCTGGACGTTTTTCAATGGTAAAAATCAATGAATATTGTAAATGCACAAACAGTAATTTCTCCACATTGCAAGGTGCAATTCTGAAATTTTTTGCTTTTTCCTGCTCCTCTTAGCATGATAAAGAAGATTCAAAGAGAGTGAGATGCCAGCTCCTTTCATTCAGTCAGTAGCTTCAAACATTTCTGGTATATGAATAACATGATGTTTTTCAATGGCAAAAATCAATGAATATTGTAAATGCACAAACAGTAATTTCTCCACATTGCAAGGTGCAATTCTGAAATTTTTTGCTTTTTCCTGCTCCTCTTAGCATGATAAAGAAGATTCAAAGAGAGTGAGATGCCAGCTCCTTTCATTCAGTCAGTAGCTTCAATCATTTCTGGACGTTTTTCAATGGCAAAAATCAATGAATATTGTAAATGCACAAACAGTAATTTCTCCGCATTGCAAGGTGCAATTCTGAAATTTTTTGCTTTTTCCTGCTCCTCTTAGCATGATAAAGAAGATTCAAAGAGAGTGAGATGTCAGCTCCTTTCATTCAGTCAGTAGCTTCAAACATTTCTGGTATATGAATAACATGATGTTTTTCAATGGCAAAAATCAATGAATATTGTAAATGCACAAACAGTAATTTCTCCGCATTGCAAGGTGCAATTCTGAAATTTTTTGCTTTTTCCTGCTCCTCTTAGCATGATAAAGAAGATTCAAAGAGAGTGAGATGCCAGCTCCTTTCATTCAGTCAGTAGCTTCAATCATTTCTGGACGTTTTTCAATGGCAAAAATCAATGAATATTGTAAATGCACAAACAGTAATTTCTCCGCATTGCAAGGTGCAATTCTGAAATTTTTTGCTTTTTCCTGCTCCTCTTAGCATGATAAAGAAGATTCAAAGAGAGTGAGATGCCAGCTCCTTTCGTTCAGTCAGTAGCTTCAATCATTTCTGGACGTTTTTCAATGGCAAAAATCATTGAATATTATAAATGCACAAACAGTAATTTCTCCGCATTGCAAGGTGCAATTCTGAAATTTTTTACTTTTTCCTGCTCCTCTTAGCATGATAAAGAAGATTCAAAGAGAGTGAGATGCCAGCTCCTTTCATTCAGTCAGTAGCTTCAATCATTTCTGGTATATGAATAACATGATGTTTTTCAATGGCAAAAATCAATGAATATTGTAAATGCACAAACAGTAATTTCTCCGCATTGCAAGGTGCAATTCTGAAATTTTTTGCTTTTTCCTGCTCCTCTTAGCATGATAAAGAAGATTCAAAGAGAGTGAGATGCCAGCTCCTTTCATTCAGTCAGTAGCTTCAATCATTTCTGGACGTTTTTCAATGGCAAAAATCAATGAATATTGTAAATGCACAAACAGTAATTTCTCCGCATTGCAAGGTGCAATTCTGAAATTTTTTGCTTTTTCCTGCTCCTCTTAGCATGATAAACAAGATTCAAAGAGAGTGAGATGCCAGCTCCTTTCATTCAGTCAGTAGCTTCAATCATTTCTGGACGTTTTTCAATGGCAAAAATCAATGAATATTGTAAATGCACAAACAGTAATTTCTCCGCATTGCAAGGTGCAATTCTGAAATTTTTTGCTTTTTCCTGCTCCTCTTAGCATGATAAAGAAGATTCAAAGAGAGTGAGATGCCAGCTCCTTTCATTCAGTCAGTAGCTTCACACATTTCTGGTATATGAATAACATGATGTTTTTCAATGGCAAAAATCAATGAATATTGTAAATGCACAAACAGTAATTTCTCCGCATTGCAAGGTGCAAGTCTGAAATTTTTTGCTTTTTCCTGCTCCTCTTAGTATGATAAAGAAGATTCAAAGAGAGTGAGATGCCAGCTCCTTTCATTCAGTCAGTAGCTTCAATCATTTCTGGATGTTTTTCAATGGCAAAAATCAATGAATATTGTAAATGCACAAACTGTAATTTCTCCGTATTGCAAAGTGCAATTCTGAAATTTTTTGCTTTTTCCTGCTCCTCTTAGCATGATAAAGAAGATTCAAAGAGAGTGAGATGCCAGCTCCTTTCATTCAGTCAGTAGCTTCAATCATTTCTGGACGTTTTTCAATGGCAAAAATCAATGAATATTGTAAATGCACAAACAGTAATTTCTCCGCATTGCAAGGTGCAATTCTGAAATTTTTTGCTTTTTCCTGCTCCTCTTAGCATGATAAAGAAGATTCAAAGAGAGTGAGATGCCAGCTCCTTTCATTTAGTCAGTACCTTCAATCATTTCTGGACGTTTTTCAATGGCAAAAATCAATGAATATTGTAAATGCACAAACAGTAATTTCTCCGCATTGCAAGGTGCAATTCTGAAATTTTTTGCTTTTTCCCGCTCCTCTTAGCATGATAAAGAAGATTCAAAGAGAGTGAGGTGCCAGCTCCTTTCATTCAGTCAGTAGCTTCAAACATTTCTGGTATATGAATAACATGTTTTTCAATGGCAAAAATCAATGAATATTGTAAATGCACAAACAGTAATTTCTCCGCATTGCAAGGTGCAATTCTGAAATTTTTTGATTTTTCCTGCTCCTCTTAGCATGATAAAGAAGATTCAAAGAGAGTGAGATGCCAGCTCCTTTCATTCAGTCAGTAGCTTCAATCATTTCTGGATGTTTTTCAATGGCAAAAATCAATGAATATTGTAAATGCACAAACAGTAATTTCTCCGCATTGCAAGGTGCAATTCTGAAATTTTTTGCTTTTTCCTGCTCCTCTTAGCATGATAAAGAAGATTCAAAGAGAGTGAGATGCCAGCTCCTTTCATTCAGTCAGTAGCTTCAAACATTTCTGGTATATGAATAACATGATGTTTTTCAATGGCAAAAATCAATGAATATTGTAAATGCACAAACAGTAATTTCTCCGCATTGCAAGGTGCAATTCTGAAATTTTTTGCTTTTTCCTGCTCCTCTTAGCATGATAAAGAAGATTCAAAGAGAGTGAGATGCCAGCTCCTTTCATTCAGTCAGTAGCTTCAAACATTTCTGGTATATGAATAACATGATGTTTTTCAATGGCAAAAATCAATGAATATTGTAAATGCACAAACAGTAATTTCTCCGCATTGCAAGGTGCAAGTCTGAGATTTTTTGCTTTTTCCTGCTCCTCTTAGCATGATAAAGAAGATTCAAAGAGAGTGAGATGCCAGCTACTTTCATTCAGTCAGTAGCTTCAATCATTTCTGGACGTTTTTCAATGGTAAAAATCAATGAATATTGTAAATGCACAAACAGTAATTTCTCCACATTGCAAGGTGCAATTCTGAAATTTTTTGCTTTTTCCTGCTCCTCGTAGCATGATAAAGAAGATTCAAAGAGAGTGAGATGCCAGCTCCTTTCATTCAGTCAGTAGCTTCAAACATTTCTGGTATATGAATAACATGATGTTTTTCAATGGCAAAAATCAATGAATATTGTAAATGCACAAACAGTAATTTCTCCGCATTGCAAGGTGCAATTCTGAAATTTTTTGCTTTTTCCTGCTCCTCTTAGCATGATAAAGAAGATTCAAAGAGAGTGAGATGCCAGCTCCTTTCATTCAGTCAGTAGCTTCAATCATTTCTGGATGTTTTTCAATGGCAAAAATCAATAAATATTGTAAATGCACAAACTGTAATTTCTCCGCATTGCAAGGTGCAATTCTGAAATTTTTTGCTTTTTCCTGCTCCTCTTAGCATGATAAAGAAGATTCAAAGAGAGTGAGATGCCAGCTCCTTTCATTCAGTCAGTAGCTTCAATCATTTCTGGACGTTTTTCAGTGGCAAAAATCAATGAATATTGTAAATGCACAAACAGTAATTTCTCCGCATTGCAAGGTGCAATTCTGAAATTTTTTGCTTTTTCCTGCTCCTCTTAGCATGATAAAGAAGATTCAAAGAGAGTGAGATGCCAGCTCCTTTCATTCAGTCAGTACCTTCAATCATTTCTGGACGTTTTTCAATGGCAAAAATCAATGAATATTGTAAATGCACAAACAGTAATTTCTCCGCATTGCAAGGTGCAAGTCTGAAATTTTTTGCTTTTTCCTGCTCCTCTTAGCATGATAAAGAAGATTCAAAGAGAGTGAGATGCCAGCTACTTTCATTCAGTCAGTAGCTTCAATCATTTCTGGACGTTTTTCAATGGTAAAAATCAATGAATATTGTAAATGCACAAACAGTAATTTCTCCACATTGCAAGGTGCAATTCTGAAATTTTTTGCTTTTTCCTGCTCCTCTTAGCATGATAAAGAAGATTCAAAGAGAGTGAGATGCCAGCTCCTTTCATTGAGTCAGTAGCTTCAAACATTTCTGGTATATGAATAACATGATGTTTTTCAATGGCAAAAATCAATGAATATTGTAAATGCACAAACAGTAATTTCTCCGCATTGCAAGGTGCAATTCTGAAATTTTTTGCTTTTTCCTGCTCCTCTTAGCATGATAAAGAAGATTCAAAGAGAGTGAGATGCCAGCTCCTTTCATTCAGTCAGTAGCTTCAATCATTTCTGGATGTTTTTCAATGGCAAAAATCAATGAATATTGTAAATGCACAAACTGTAATTTCTCCGCATTGCAAGGTGCAATTCTGAAATTTTTTGCTTTTTCCTGCTCCTCTTAGCATGATAAAGAAGATTCAAAGAGAGTGAGATGCCAGCTCCTTTCATTCAGTCAGTAGCTTCAATCATTTCTGGACGTTTTTCAATGGCAAAAATCAATGAATATTGTAAATGCACAAACAGTAATTTCTCCGCATTGCAAGGTGCAATTCTGAAATTTTTTGCTTTTTCCTGCTCCTCTTAGCATGATAAAGAAGATTCAAAGAGAGTGAGATGCCAGCTCCTTTCATTCAGTCAGTAGCTTCAATCATTTCTGGACGTTTTTCAATGGCAAAAATCAATGAATATTGTAAATGCACAAACAGTAATTTCTCCGCATTGCAAGGTGCAATTCTGAAATTTTTTGCTTTTTCCCGCTCCTCTTAGCATGATAAAGAAGATTCAAAGAGAGTGAGGTGCCAGCTCCTTTCATTCAGTCAGTAGCTTCAAACATTTCTGGTATATGAATAACATGTTTTTCAATGGCAAAAATCAATGAATATTGTAAATGCACAAACAGTAATTTCTCCGCATTGCAAGGTGCAAGTCTGAAATTTTTTGCTTTTTCCTGCTCCTCTTAGTATGATAAAGAAGATTCAAAGAGAGTGAGATGCCAGCTCCTTTCATTCAGTCAGTAGCTTCAATCATTTCTGGATGTTTTTCAATGGCAAAAATCAATGAATATTGTAAATGCACAAACTGTAATTTCTCCGTATTGCAAAGTGCAATTCTGAAATTTTTTGCTTTTTCCTGCTCCTCTTAGCATGATAAAGAAGATTCAAAGAGAGTGAGATGCCAGCTCCTTTCATTCAGTCAGTAGCTTCAATCATTTCTGGACGTTTTTCAATGGCAAAAATCAATGAATATTGTAAATGCACAAACAGTAATTTCTCCGCATTGCAAGGTGCAATTCTGAAATTTTTTGCTTTTTCCTGCTCCTCTTAGCATGATAAAGAAGATTCAAAGAGAGTGAGATGCCAGTTCCTTTCATTTAGTCAGTACCTTCAATCATTTCTGGACGTTTTTCAATGGCAAAAATCAATGAATATTGTAAATGCACAAACAGTAATTTCTCCGCATTGCAAGGTGCAATTCTGAAATTTTTTGCTTTTTCCCGCTCCTCTTAGCATGATAAAGAAGATTCAAAGAGAGTGAGGTGCCAGCTCCTTTCATTCAGTCAGTAGCTTCAAACATTTCTGGTATATGAATAACATGTTTTTCAATGGCAAAAATCAATGAATATTGTAAATGCACAAACAGTAATTTCTCCGCATTGCAAGGTGCAATTCTGAAATTTTTTGATTTTTCCTGCTCCTCTTAGCATGATAAAGAAGATTCAAAGAGAGTGAGATGCCAGCTCCTTTCATTCAGTCAGTAGCTTCAATCATTTCTGGATGTTTTTCAATGGCAAAAATCAATGAATATTGTAAATGCACAAACAGTAATTTCTCCGCATTGCAAGGTGCAATTCTGAAATTTTTTGCTTTTTCCTGCTCCTCTTAGCATGATAAAGAAGATTCAAAGAGAGTGAGATGCCAGCTCCTTTCATTCAGTCAGTAGCTTCAAACATTTCTGGTATATGAATAACATGATGTTTTTCAATGGCAAAAATCAATGAATATTGTAAATGCACAAACAGTAATTTCTCCGCATTGCAAGGTGCAATTCTGAAATTTTTTGCTTTTTCCTGCTCCTCTTAGCATGATAAAGAAGATTCAAAGAGAGTGAGATGCCAGCTCCTTTCATTCAGTCAGTAGCTTCAAACATTTCTGGTATATGAATAACATGATGTTTTTCAATGGCAAAAATCAATGAATATTGTAAATGCACAAACAGTAATTTCTCCGCATTGCAAGGTGCAAGTCTGAGATTTTTTGCTTTTTCCTGCTCCTCTTAGCATGATAAAGAAGATTCAAAGAGAGTGAGATGCCAGCTACTTTCATTCAGTCAGTAGCTTCAATCATTTCTGGACGTTTTTCAATGGTAAAAATCAATGAATATTGTAAATGCACAAACAGTAATTTCTCCACATTGCAAGGTGCAATTCTGAAATTTTTTGCTTTTTCCTGCTCCTCTTAGCATGATAAAGAAGATTCAAAGAGAGTGAGATGCCAGCTCCTTTCATTCAGTCAGTAGCTTCAAACATTTCTGGTATATGAATAACATGATGTTTTTCAATGGCAAAAATCAATGAATATTGTAAATGCACAAACAGTAATTTCTCCGCATTGCAAGGTGCAATTCTGAAATTTTTTGCTTTTTCCTGCTCCTCTTAGCATGATAAAGAAGATTCAAAGAGAGTGAGATGCCAGCTCCTTTCATTCAGTCAGTAGCTTCAATCATTTCTGGATGTTTTTCAATGGCAAAAATCAATAAATATTGTAAATGCACAAACTGTAATTTCTCCGCATTGCAAGGTGCAATTCTGAAATTTTTTGCTTTTTCCTGCTCCTCTTAGCATGATAAAGAAGATTCAAAGAGAGTGAGATGCCAGCTCCTTTCATTCAGTCAGTAGCTTCAATCATTTCTGGACGTTTTTCAGTGGCAAAAATCAATGAATATTGTAAATGCACAAACAGTAATTTCTCCGCATTGCAAGGTGCAATTCTGAAATTTTTTGCTTTTTCCTGCTCCTCTTAGCATGATAAAGAAGATTCAAAGAGAGTGAGATGCCAGCTCCTTTCATTCAGTCAGTACCTTCAATCATTTCTGGACGTTTTTCAATGGCAAAAATCAATGAATATTGTAAATGCACAAACAGTAATTTCTCCGCATTGCAAGGTGCAAGTCTGAAATTTTTTGCTTTTTCCTGCTCCTCTTAGCATGATAAAGAAGATTCGAAGAGAGTGAGATGCCAGCTACTTTCATTCAGTCAGTAGCTTCAATCATTTCTGGACGTCTTTCAATGGTAAAAATCAATGAATATTGTAAATGCACAAACAGTAATTTCTCCACATTGCAAGGTGCAATTCTGAATTTTTTTGCTTTTTCCTGCTCCTCTTAGCATGATAAAGAAGATTCAAAGAGAGTGAGATGCCAGCTCCTTTCATTCAGTCAGTAGCTTCAAACATTTCTGGTATATGAATAACATGATGTTTTTCAATGGCAAAAATCAATGAATATTGTAAATGCACAAACAGTAATTTCTCCGCATTGCAAGGTGCAATTCTGAAATTTTTTGCTTTTTCCTGCTCCTCTTAGCATGATAAAGAAGATTCAAAGAGAGTGAGATGCCAGCTCCTTTCATTCAGTCAGTAGCTTCAATCATTTCTGGATGTTTTTCAATGGCAAAAATCAATGAATATTGTAAATGCACAAACTGTAATTTCTCCGCATTGCAAGGTGCAATTCTGAAATTTTTTGCTTTTTCCTGCTCCTCTTAGCATGATAAAGAAGATTCAAAGAGAGTGAGATGCCAGCTCCTTTCATTCAGTCAGTAGCTTCAATCATTTCTGGACGTTTTTCAATGGCAAAAATCAATGAATATTGTAAATGCACAAACAGTAATTTCTCCGCATTGCAAGGTGCAATTCTGAAATTTTTTGCTTTTTCCTGCTCCTCTTAGCATGATAAAGAAGATTCAAAGAGAGTGAGATGCCAGCTCCTTTCATTCAGTCAGTAGCTTCAATCATTTCTGGACGTTTTTCAATGGCAAAAATCAATGAATATTGTAAAAGCACAAAGAGTAATTTCTCCGCATTGCAAGGTGCAATTCTGAAATTTTTTGCTTTTTCCTGCTCCTCTTAGCATGATAAAGAAGATTCAAAGAGAGTGAGATGCCAGCTCCTTTCATTCAGTCAGTAGCTTCAAACATTTCTGGTATATGAATAACATGATGTTTTTCAATGGCAAAAATCAATGAATATTGTAAATGCACAAACAGTAATTTCTCCGCATTGCAAGGTGCAATTCTGAAATTTTTTGCTTTTTCCTGCTCCTCTTAGCATGATAAAGAAGATTCAAAGAGAGTGAGATGCCAGCTCCTTTCATTCAGTCAGTAGCTTCAAACATTTCTGGTATATGAATAACATGATGTTTTTCAATGGCAAAAATCAATGAATATTGTAAATGCACAAACAGTAATTTCTCCGCATTGCAAGGTGCAATTCTGAAATTTTTTGCTTTTTCCTGCTCCTCTTAGCATGATAAAGAAGATTCAAAGAGAGTGAGATGCCAGCTCCTTTCATTCAGTCAGTAGCTTCAATCATTTCTGGATGTTTTTCAATGGCAAAAATCAATAAATATTGTAAATGCACAAACTGTAATTTCTCCGCATTGCAAGGTGCAATTCTGAAATTTTTTGCTTTTTCCTGCTCCTCTTAGCATGATAAAGAAGATTCAAAGAGAGTGAGATGCCAGCTCCTTTCATTCAGTCAGTAGCTTCAAACATTTCTGGTATATGAATAACATGATGTTTTTCAATGGCAAAAATCAATGAATATTGTAAATGCACAAACAGTAATTTCTCCGCATTGCAAGGTGCAATTCTGAAATTTTTTGCTTTTTCCTGCTCCTCTTAGCATGATAAAGAAGATTCAAAGAGAGTGAGATGCCAGCTCCTTTCATTCAGTCAGTAGCTTCAATCATTTCTGGATGTTTTTCAATGGCAAAAATCAATAAATATTGTAAATGCACAAACTGTAATTTCTCCGCATTGCAAGGTGCAATTCTGAAATTTTTTGCTTTTTCCTGCTCCTCTTAGCATGATAAAGAAGATTCAAAGAGAGTGAGATGCCAGCTCCTTTCATTCAGTCAGTAGCTTCAATCATTTCTGGACGTTTTTCAGTGGCAAAAATCAATGAATATTGTAAATGCACAAACAGTAATTTCTCCGCATTGCAAGGTGCAATTCTGAAATTTTTTGCTTTTTCCTGCTCCTCTTAGCATGATAAAGAAGATTCAAAGAGAGTGAGATGCCAGCTCCTTTCATTCAGTCAGTACCTTCAATCATTTCTGGACGTTTTTCAATGGCAAAAATCAATGAATATTGTAAATGCACAAACAGTAATTTCTCCGCATTGCAAGGTGCAAGTCTGAAATTTTTTGCTTTTTCCTGCTCCTCTTAGCATGATAAAGAAGATTCGAAGAGAGTGAGATGCCAGCTACTTTCATTCAGTCAGTAGCTTCAATCATTTCTGGACGTCTTTCAATGGTAAAAATCAATGAATATTGTAAATGCACAAACCGTAATTTCTCCACATTGCAAGGTGCAATTCTGAAATTTTTTGCTTTTTCCTGCTCCTCTTAGCATGATAAAGAAGATTCAAAGAGAGTGAGATGCCAGCTCCTTTCATTCAGTCAGTAGCTTCAAACATTTCTGGTATATGAATAACATGATGTTTTTCAATGGCAAAAATCAATGAATATTGTAAATGCACAAACAGTAATTTCTCCGCATTGCAAGGTGCAATTCTGAAATTTTTTGCTTTTTCCTGCTCCTCTTAGCATGATAAAGAAGATTCAAAGAGAGTGAGATGCCAGCTCCTTTCATTCAGTCAGTAGCTTCAATCATTTCTGGATGTTTTTCAATGGCAAAAATCAATGAATATTGTAAATGCACAAACTGTAATTTCTCCGCATTGCAAGGTGCAATTCTGAAATTTTTTGCTTTTTCCTGCTCCTCTTAGCATGATAAAGAAGATTCAAAGAGAGTGAGATGCCAGCTCCTTTCATTCAGTCAGTAGCTTCAATCATTTCTGGACGTTTTTCAATGGCAAAAATCAATGAATATTGTAAATGCACAAACAGTAATTTCTCCGCATTGCAAGGTGCAATTCTGAAATTTTTTGCTTTTTCCTGCTCCTCTTAGCATGATAAAGAAGATTCAAAGAGAGTGAGATGCCAGCTCCTTTCATTCAGTCAGTAGCTTCAATCATTTCTGGACGTTTTTCAATGGCAAAAATCAATGAATATTGTAAATGCACAAACAGTAATTTCTCCGCATTGCAAGGTGCAATTCTGAAATTTTTTGCTTTTTCCCGCTCCTCTTAGCATGATAAAGAAGATTCAAAGAGAGTGAGGTGCCAGCTCCTTTCATTCAGTCAGTAGCTTCAAACATTTCTGGTATATGAATAACATGTTTTTCAATGGCAAAAATCAATGAATATTGTAAATGCACAAACAGTAATTTCTCCGCATTGCAAGGTGCAATTCTGAAATTTTTTGATTTTTCCTGCTCCTCTTAGCATGATAAAGAAGATTCAAAGAGAGTGAGATGCCAGCTCCTTTCATTCAGTCAGTAGCTTCAATCATTTCTGGACGTTTTTCAATGGCAAAAATCAATGAATATTGTAAAAGCACAAAGAGTAATTTCTCCGCATTGCAAGGTGCAATTCTGAAATTTTTTGCTTTTTCCTGCTCCTCTTAGCATGATAAAGAAGATTCAAAGAGAGTGAGATGCCAGCTCCTTTCATTCAGTCAGTAGCTTCAAACATTTCTGGTATATGAATAACATGATGTTTTTCAATGGCAAAAATCAATGAATATTGTAAATGCACAAACAGTAATTTCTCCGCATTGCAAGGTGCAATTCTGAAATTTTTTGCTTTTTCCTGCTCCTCTTAGCATGATAAAGAAGATTCAAAGAGAGTGAGATGCCAGCTCCTTTCATTCAGTCAGTAGCTTCAAACATTTCTGGTATATGAATAACATGATGTTTTTCAATGGCAAAAATCAATGAATATTGTAAATGCACAAACAGTAATTTCTCCGCATTGCAAGGTGCAATTCTGAAATTTTTTGCTTTTTCCTGCTCCTCTTAGCATGATAAAGAAGATTCAAAGAGAGTGAGATGCCAGCTCCTTTCATTCAGTCAGTAGCTTCAATCATTTCTGGATGTTTTTCAATGGCAAAAATCAATAAATATTGTAAATGCACAAACTGTAATTTCTCCGCATTGCAAGGTGCAATTCTGAAATTTTTTGCTTTTTCCTGCTCCTCTTAGCATGATAAAGAAGATTCAAAGAGAGTGAGATGCCAGCTCCTTTCATTCAGTCAGTAGCTTCAAACATTTCTGGTATATGAATAACATGATGTTTTTCAATGGCAAAAATCAATGAATATTGTAAATGCACAAACAGTAATTTCTCCGCATTGCAAGGTGCAATTCTGAAATTTTTTGCTTTTTCCTGCTCCTCTTAGCATGATAAAGAAGATTCAAAGAGAGTGAGATGCCAGCTCCTTTCATTCAGTCAGTAGCTTCAATCATTTCTGGATGTTTTTCAATGGCAAAAATCAATAAATATTGTAAATGCACAAACTGTAATTTCTCCGCATTGCAAGGTGCAATTCTGAAATTTTTTGCTTTTTCCTGCTCCTCTTAGCATGATAAAGAAGATTCAAAGAGAGTGAGATGCCAGCTCCTTTCATTCAGTCAGTAGCTTCAATCATTTCTGGACGTTTTTCAGTGGCAAAAATCAATGAATATTGTAAATGCACAAACAGTAATTTCTCCGCATTGCAAGGTGCAATTCTGAAATTTTTTGCTTTTTCCTGCTCCTCTTAGCATGATAAAGAAGATTCAAAGAGAGTGAGATGCCAGCTCCTTTCATTCAGTCAGTACCTTCAATCATTTCTGGACGTTTTTCAATGGCAAAAATCAATGAATATTGTAAATGCACAAACAGTAATTTCTCCGCATTGCAAGGTGCAAGTCTGAAATTTTTTGCTTTTTCCTGCTCCTCTTAGCATGATAAAGAAGATTCGAAGAGAGTGAGATGCCAGCTACTTTCATTCAGTCAGTAGCTTCAATCATTTCTGGACGTCTTTCAATGGTAAAAATCAATGAATATTGTAAATGCACAAACCGTAATTTCTCCACATTGCAAGGTGCAATTCTGAAATTTTTTGCTTTTTCCTGCTCCTCTTAGCATGATAAAGAAGATTCAAAGAGAGTGAGATGCCAGCTCCTTTCATTCAGTCAGTAGCTTCAAACATTTCTGGTATATGAATAACATGATGTTTTTCAATGGCAAAAATCAATGAATATTGTAAATGCACAAACAGTAATTTCTCCGCATTGCAAGGTGCAATTCTGAAATTTTTTGCTTTTTCCTGCTCCTCTTAGCATGATAAAGAAGATTCAAAGAGAGTGAGATGCCAGCTCCTTTCATTCAGTCAGTAGCTTCAATCATTTCTGGATGTTTTTCAATGGCAAAAATCAATGAATATTGTAAATGCACAAACTGTAATTTCTCCGCATTGCAAGGTGCAATTCTGAAATTTTTTGCTTTTTCCTGCTCCTCTTAGCATGATAAAGAAGATTCAAAGAGAGTGAGATGCCAGCTCCTTTCATTCAGTCAGTAGCTTCAATCATTTCTGGACGTTTTTCAATGGCAAAAATCAATGAATATTGTAAATGCACAAACAGTAATTTCTCCGCATTGCAAGGTGCAATTCTGAAATTTTTTGCTTTTTCCTGCTCCTCTTAGCATGATAAAGAAGATTCAAAGAGAGTGAGATGCCAGCTCCTTTCATTCAGTCAGTAGCTTCAATCATTTCTGGACGTTTTTCAATGGCAAAAATCAATGAATATTGTAAATGCACAAACAGTAATTTCTCCGCATTGCAAGGTGCAATTCTGAAATTTTTTGCTTTTTCCCGCTCCTCTTAGCATGATAAAGAAGATTCAAAGAGAGTGAGGTGCCAGCTCCTTTCATTCAGTCAGTAGCTTCAAACATTTCTGGTATATGAATAACATGTTTTTCAATGGCAAAAATCAATGAATATTGTAAATGCACAAACAGTAATTTCTCCGCATTGCAAGGTGCAATTCTGAAATTTTTTGATTTTTCCTGCTCCTCTTAGCATGATAAAGAAGATTCAAAGAGAGTGAGATGCCAGCTCCTTTCATTCAGTCAGTAGCTTCAATCATTTCTGGACGTTTTTCAATGGCAAAAATCAATGAATATTGTAAAAGCACAAAGAGTAATTTCTCCGCATTGCAAGGTGCAATTCTGAAATTTTTTGCTTTTTCCTGCTCCTCTTAGCATGATAAAGAAGATTCAAAGAGAGTGAGATGCCAGCTCCTTTCATTCAGTCAGTAGCTTCAAACATTTCTGGTATATGAATAACATGATGTTTTTCAATGGCAAAAATCAATGAATATTGTAAATGCACAAACAGTAATTTCTCCGCATTGCAAGGTGCAATTCTGAAATTTTTTGCTTTTTCCTGCTCCTCTTAGCATGATAAAGAAGATTCAAAGAGAGTGAGATGCCAGCTCCTTTCATTCAGTCAGTAGCTTCAAACATTTCTGGTATATGAATAACGATGTTTTTCAATGGCAAAAATCAATGAATATTGTAAATGCACAAACAGTAATTTCTCCGCATTGCAAGGTGCAAGTCTGAAATTTTTTGCTTTTTCCTGCTCCTCTTAGCATGATAAAGAAGATTCAAAGAGAGTGAGATGCCAGCTACTTTCATTCAGTCAGTAGCTTCAATCATTTCTGGACGTTTTTCAATGGTAAAAATCAATGAATATTGTAAATGCACAAACAGTAATTTCTCCACATTGCAAGGTGCAATTCTGAAATTTTTTGCTTTTTCCTGCTCCTATTAGCATGATAAAGAAGATTCAAAGAGAGTGAGATGCCAGCTCCTTTCATTCAGTCAGTAGCTTCAATCATTTCTGGACGTTTTTCAGTGGCAAAAATCAATGAATATTGTAAATGCACAAACAGTAATTTCTCCGCATTGCAAGGTGCAATTCTGAAATTTTTTGCTTTTTCCTGCTCCTCTTAGCATGATAAAGAAGATTCAAAGAGAGTGAGATGCCAGCTCCTTTCATTCAGTCAGTACCTTCAATCATTTCTGGACGTTTTTCAATGGCAAAAATCAATGAATATTGTAAATGCACAAACAGTAATTTCTCCGCATTGCAAGGTGCAATTCTGAAATTTTTTGCTTTTTCCCGCTCCTCTTAGCATGATAAAGAAGATTCAAAGAGAGTGAGGTGCCAGCTCCTTTCATTCAGTCAGTAGCTTCAAACATTTCTGGTATATGAATAACATGTTTTTCAATGGCAAAAATCAATGAATATTGTAAATGCACAAACAGTAATTTCTCCGCATTGCAAGGTGCAATTCTGAAATTTTTTGATTTTTCCTGCTCCTCTTAGCATGATAAAGAAGATTCAAAGAGAGTGAGATGCCAGCTCCTTTCATTCAGTCAGTAGCTTCAATCATTTCTGGATGTTTTTCAATGGCAAAAATCAATGAATATTGTAAATGCACAAACAGTAATTTCTCCGCATTGCAAGGTGCAATTCTGAAATTTTTTGCTTTTTCCTGCTCCTCTTAGCATGATAAAGAAGATTCCAAGAGAGTGAGATGCCAGCTCCTTTCATTCAGTCAGTAGCTTCAATCATTTCTGGACGTTTTTCAATGGCAAAAATCAATGAATATTGTAAATGCACAAACAGTAATTTCTCCGCATTGCAAGGTGCAATTCTGAAATTTTTTGCTTTTTCCTGCTCCTCTTAGCATGATAAAGAAGATTCAAAGAGAGTGAGATGCCAGCTCCTTTCATTCAGTCAGTAGCTTCAAACATTTCTGGTATATGAATAACATGATGTTTTTCAATGGCAAAAATCAATGAATATTGTAAATGCACAAACAGTAATTTCTCCGCATTGCAAGGTGCAATTCTGAAATTTTTTGCTTTTTCCTGCTCCTCTTAGCATGATAAAGAAGATTCAAAGAGAGTGAGATGCCAGCTCCTTTCATTCAGTCAGTAGCTTCAAACATTTCTGGTATATGAATAACATGATGTTTTTCAATGGCAAAAATCAATGAATATTGTAAATGCACAAACAGTAATTTCTCCGCATTGCAAGGTGCAAGTCTGAGATTTTTTGCTTTTTCCTGCTCCTCTTAGCATGATAAAGAAGATTCAAAGAGAGTGAGATGCCAGCTACTTTCATTCAGTCAGTAGCTTCAATCATTTCTGGACGTTTTTCAATGGTAAAAATCAATGAATATTGTAAATGCACAAACAGTAATTTCTCCACATTGCAAGGTGCAATTCTGAAATTTTTTGCTTTTTCCTGCTCCTCTTAGCATGATAAAGAAGATTCAAAGAGAGTGAGATGCCAGCTCCTTTCATTCAGTCAGTAGCTTCAAACATTTCTGGTATATGAATAACATGATGTTTTTCAATGGCAAAAATCAATGAATATTGTAAATGCACAAACAGTAATTTCTCCGCATTGCAAGGTGCAATTCTGAAATTTTTTGCTTTTTCCTGCTCCTCTTAGCATGATAAAGAAGATTCAAAGAGAGTGAGATGCCAGCTCCTTTCATTCAGTCAGTAGCTTCAATCATTTCTGGATGTTTTTCAATGGCAAAAATCAATAAATATTGTAAATGCACAAACTGTAATTTCTCCGCATTGCAAGGTGCAATTCTGAAATTTTTTGCTTTTTCCTGCTCCTCTTAGCATGATAAAGAAGATTCAAAGAGAGTGAGATGCCAGCTCCTTTCATTCAGTCAGTAGCTTCAATCATTTCTGGACGTTTTTCAGTGGCAAAAATCAATGAATATTGTAAATGCACAAACAGTAATTTCTCCGCATTGCAAGGTGCAATTCTGAAATTTTTGCTTTTTCCTGCTCCTCTTAGCATGATAAAGAAGATTCAAAGAGAGTGAGATGCCAGCTCCTTTCATTCAGTCAGTACCTTCAATCATTTCTGGACGTTTTTCAATGGCAAAAATCAATGAATATTGTAAATGCACAAACAGTAATTTCTCCGCAT
Organism: Phyllobates terribilis; assembly: GCF_046119375.1. NCBI lineage: Eukaryota > Metazoa > Chordata > Amphibia > Anura > Dendrobatidae > Phyllobates > Phyllobates terribilis. The sequence continues at coordinate 47,323 of NW_027365916.1, forward strand.
TGCAAGGTGCAAGTCTGAAATTTTTTGCTTTTTCCTGCTCCTCTTAGCATGATAAAGAAGATTCGAAGAGAGTGAGATGCCAGCTACTTTCATTCAGTCAGTAGCTTCAATCATTTCTGGACGTCTTTCAATGGTAAAAATCAATGAATATTGTAAATGCACAAACAGTAATTTCTCCACATTGCAAGGTGCAATTCTGAAATTTTTTGCTTTTTCCTGCTCCTCTTAGCATGATAAAGAAGATTCAAAGAGAGTGAGATGCCAGCTCCTTTCATTCAGTCAGTAGCTTCAAACATTTCTGGTATATGAATAACATGATGTTTTTCAATGGCAAAAATCAATGAATATTGTAAATGCACAAACAGTAATTTCTCCGCATTGCAAGGTGCAATTCTGAAATTTTTTGCTTTTTCCTGCTCCTCTTAGCATGATAAAGAAGATTCAAAGAGAGTGAGATGCCAGCTCCTTTCATTCAGTCAGTAGCTTCAATCATTTCTGGATGTTTTTCAATGGCAAAAATCAATGAATATTGTAAATGCACAAACTGTAATTTCTCCGCATTGCAAGGTGCAATTCTGAAATTTTTTGCTTTTTCCTGCTCCTCCTAGCATGATAAAGAAGATTCAAAGAGAGTGAGATGCCAGCTCCTTTCATTCAGTCAGTAGCTTCAATCATTTCTGGACGTTTTTCAATGGCAAAAATCAATGAATATTGTAAATGCACAAACAGTAATTTCTCCGCATTGCAAGGTGCAATTCTGAAATTTTTTGCTTTTTCCTGCTCCTCTTAGCATGATAAAGAAGATTCAAAGAGAGTGAGATGCCAGCTCCTTTCATTCAGTCAGTAGCTTCAATCATTTCTGGACGTTTTTCAATGGCAAAAATCAATGAATATTGTAAATGCACAAACAGTAATTTCTCCGCATTGCAAGGTGCAATTCTGAAGTTTTTTGCTTTTTCCCGCTCCTCTTAGCATGATAAAGAAGATTCAAAGAGAGTGAGGTGCCAGATCCTTTCATTCAGTCAGTAGCTTCAAACATTTCTGGTATATGAATAACATGTTTTTCAATGGCAAAAATCAATGAATATTGTAAATGCACAAACAGTAATTTCTCCGCATTGCAAGGTGCAATTCTGAAATTTTTTGATTTTTCCTGCTCCTCTTACCATGATAAAGAAGATTCAAAGAGAGTGAGATGCCAGCTCCTTTCATTCAGTCAGTAGCTTCAATCATTTCTGGACGTTTTTCAATGGCAAAAATCAATGAATATTGTAAAAGCACAAAGAGTAATTTCTCCGCATTGCAAGGTGCAATTCTGAAATTTTTTGCTTTTTCCTGCTCCTCTTAGCATGATAAAGAAGATTCAAAGAGAGTGAGATGCCAGCTCCTTTCATTCAGTCAGTAGCTTCAAACATTTCTGGTATATGAATAACATGATGTTTTTCAATGGCAAAAATCAATGAATATTGTAAATGCACAAACAGTAATTTCTCCGCATTGCAAGGTGCAATTCTGAAATTTTTTGCTTTTTCCTGCTCCTCTTAGCATGATAAAGAAGATTCAAAGAGAGTGAGATGCCAGCTCCTTTCATTCAGTCAGTAGCTTCAAACATTTCTGGTATATGAATAACGATGTTTTTCAATGGCAAAAATCAATGAATATTGTAAATGCACAAACAGTAATTTCTCCGCATTGCAAGGTGCAAGTCTGAAATTTTTTGCTTTTTCCTGCTCCTCTTAGCATGATAAAGAAGATTCAAAGAGAGTGAGATGCCAGCTACTTTCATTCAGTCAGTAGCTTCAATCATTTCTGGACGTTTTTCAATGGTAAAAATCAATGAATATTGTAAATGCACAAACAGTAATTTCTCCACATTGCAAGGTGCAATTCTGAAATTTTTTGCTTTTTCCTGCTCCTATTAGCATGATAAAGAAGATTCAAAGAGAGTGAGATGCCAGCTCCTTTCATTCAGTCAGTAGCTTCAATCATTTCTGGACGTTTTTCAGTGGCAAAAATCAATGAATATTGTAAATGCACAAACAGTAATTTCTCCGCATTGCAAGGTGCAATTCTGAAATTTTTTGCTTTTTCCTGCTCCTCTTAGCATGATAAAGAAGATTCAAAGAGAGTGAGATGCCAGCTCCTTTCATTCAGTCAGTACCTTCAATCATTTCTGGACGTTTTTCAATGGCAAAAATCAATGAATATTGTAAATGCACAAACAGTAATTTCTCCGCATTGCAAGGTGCAATTCTGAAATTTTTTGCTTTTTCCCGCTCCTCTTAGCATGATAAAGAAGATTCAAAGAGAGTGAGGTGCCAGCTCCTTTCATTCAGTCAGTAGCTTCAAACATTTCTGGTATATGAATAACATGTTTTTCAATGGCAAAAATCAATGAATATTGTAAATGCACAAACAGTAATTTCTCCGCATTGCAAGGTGCAATTCTGAAATTTTTTGATTTTTCCTGCTCCTCTTAGCATGATAAAGAAGATTCAAAGAGAGTGAGATGCCAGCTCCTTTCATTCAGTCAGTAGCTTCAAATATTTCTGGATGTTTTTCAATGGCAAAAATCAATGAATATTGTAAATGCACAAACAGTAATTTCTCCGCATTGCAAGGTGCAATTCTGAAATTTTTTGCTTTTTCCTGCTCCTCTTAGCATGATAAAGAAGATTCCAAGAGAGTGAGATGCCAGCTCCTTTCATTCAGTCAGTAGCTTCAAACATTTCTGGTATATGAATAACATGATGTTTTTCAATGGCAAAAATCAATGAATATTGTAAATGCACAAACAGTAATTTCTCCGCATTGCAAGGTGCAAGTCTGAAATTTTTTGCTTTTTCCTGCTCCTCTTAGCATGATAAAGAAGATTCAAAGAGAGTGAGATGCCAGTTACTTTCATTCAGTCAGTAGCTTCAATCATTTCTGGACGTTTTTCAATGGTAAAAATCAATGAATATTGTAAATGCACAAACAGTAATTTCTCCACATTGCAAGGTGCAATTCTGAAATTTTTTGCTTTTTCCTGCTCCTCTTAGCATGATAAAGAAGATTCAAAGAGAGTGAGATGCCAGCTCCTTTCATTCAGTCAGTAGCTTCAAACATTTCTGGTATATGAATAACATGATGTTTTTCAATGGCAAAAATCAATGAATATTGTAAATGCACAAACAGTAATTTCTCCGCATTGCAAGGTGCAATTCTGAAATTTTTTGCTTTTTCCTGCTCCTCTTAGCATGATAAAGAAGATTCAAAGAGAGTGAGATGCCAGCTCCTTTCATTCAGTCAGTAGCTTCAAACATTTCTGGTATATGAATAACATGATGTTTTTCAATGGCAAAAATCAATGAATATTGTAAATGCACAAACAGTAATTTCTCCGCATTGCAAGGTGCAATTCTGAAATTTTTTGCTTTTTCCTGCTCCTCTTAGCATGATAAAGAAGATTCAAAGAGAGTGAGATGCCAGCTCCTTTCATTCAGTCAGTAGCTTCAATCATTTCTGGATGTTTTTCAATGGCAAAAATCAATGAATATTGTAAATGCACAAACAGTAATTTCTCCGCATTGCAAGGTGCAATTCTGAAATTTTTTGCTTTTTCCTGCTCCTCTTAGCATGATAAAGAAGATTCAAAGAGAGTGAGATGTCAGCTCCTTTCATTCAGTCAGTGGCTTCAAACATTTCTGGTATATGAATAACATGATGTTTTTCAATGGCAAAAATCAATGAATATTGTAAATGCACAAACAGTAATTTCTCCGCATTGCAAGGTGCAATTCTGAAATTTTTTGCTTTTTCCTGCTCCTCTTAGCATGATAAAGAAGATTCAAAGAGAGTGAGATGCCAGCTCCTTTCATTCAGTCAGTAGCTTCAAACATTTCTGGTATATGAATAACATGATGTTTTTCAATGGCAAAAATCAATGAATATTGTAAATGCACAAACAGTAATTTCTCCGCATTGCAAGGTGCAAGTCTGAAATTTTTTTGCTTTTTCCTTCTCCTCTTAGCATGATAAAGAAGATTCAAAGAGAGTGAGATGCCAGCTACTTTCATTCAGTCAGTAGCTTCAATCATTTCTGGACGTTTTTCAATGGTAAAAATCAATGAATATTGTAAATGCACAAACAGTAATTTCTCCACATTGCAAGGTGCAATTCTGAAATTTTTTGCTTTTTCCTGCTCCTCTTAGCATGATAAAGAAGATTCAAAGAGAGTGAGATGCCAGCTCCTTTCATTCAGTCAGTAGCTTCAAACATTTCTGGTATATGAATAACATGATGTTTTTCAATGGCAAAAATCAATGAATATTGTAAATGCACAAACAGTAATTTCTCCGCATTGCAAGGTGCAATTCTGAAATTTTTTGCTTTTTCCTGCTCCTCTTAGCATGATAAAGAAGATTCAAAGAGAGTGAGATGCCAGCTCCTTTCATTCAGTCAGTAGCTTCAAACATTTCTGGTATATGAATAACATGATGTTTTTCAATGGCAAAAATCAATGAATATTGTAAATGCACAAACAGTAATTTCTCCGCATTGCAAGGTGCAAGTCTGAAATTTTTTGCTTTTTCCTGCTCCTCTTAGCATGATAAAGAAGATTCAAAGAGAGTGAGATGCCAGCTACTTTCATTCAGTCAGTAGCTTCAATCATTTCTGGACGTTTTTCAATGGTAAAAATCAATGAATATTGTAAATGCACAAACAGTAATTTCTCCACATTGCAAGGTGCAATTCTGAAATTTTTTGCTTTTTCCTGCTCCTCTTAGCATGATAAAGAAGATTCAAAGAGAGTGAGATGCCAGCTCCTTTCATTCAGTCAGTAGCTTCAAACATTTCTGGTATATGAATAACATGATGTTTTTCAATGGCAAAAATCAATGAATATTGTAAATGCACAAACAGTAATTTCTCCGCATTGCAAGGTGCAATTCTGAAATTTTTTGCTTTTTCCTGCTCCTCTTAGCATGATAAAGAAGATTCAAAGAGAGTGAGATGCCAGCTCCTTTCATTCAGTCAGTAGCTTCAATCATTTCTGGATGTTTTTCAATGGCAAAAATCAATGAATATTGTAAATGCACAAACTGTAATTTCTCCGCATTGCAAGGTGCAATTCTGAAATTTTTTGCTTTTTCCTGCTCCTCTTAGCATGATAAAGAAGATTCAAAGAGAGTGAGATGCCAGCTCCTTTCATTCAGTCAGTAGCTTCAATCATTTCTGGACGTTTTTCAATGGCAAAAACCAATGAATATTGTAAATGCACAAACAGTAATTTCTCCGCATTGCAAGGTGCAATTCTGAAATTTTTTGCTTTTTCCTGCTCCTCTTAGCATGATAAAGAAGATTCAAAGAGAGTGAGATGCCAGCTCCTTTCATTCAGTCAGTACCTTCAATCATTTCTGGACGTTTTTCAATGGCAAAAATCAATGAATATTGTAAATGCACAAACAGTAATTTCTCCGCATTGCAAGGTGCAATTCTGAAATTTTTTGCTTTTTCCCGCTCCTCTTAGCATGATAAAGAAGATTCAAAGAGAGTGAGGTGCCAGCTCCTTTCATTCAGTCAGTAGCTTCAAACATTTCTGGTATATGAATAACATGTTTTTCAATGGCAAAAATCAATGAATATTGTAAATACACAAACAGTAATTTCTCCGCATTGCAAGGTGCAATTCTGAAATTTTTTGCTTTTTCCTGCTCCTCTTAGCATGATAAAGAAGATTCAAAGAGAGTGAGATGCCAGCTCCTTTCATTCAGTCAGTAGCTTCAATCATTTCTGGACGTTTTTCAATGGCAAAAATCAATGAATATTGTAAATGCACAAACAGTAATTTCTCCGCATTGCAAGGTGCAATTCTGAAATTTTTTGCTTTTTCCTGCTCCTCTTAGCATGATAAAGAAGATTCAAAGAGAGTGAGATGTCAGCTCCTTTCATTCAGTCAGTAGCTTCAAACATTTCTGGTATATGAATAACATGATGTTTTTCAATGGCAAAAATCAATGAATATTGTAAATGCACAAACAGTAATTTCTCCGCATTGCAAGGTGCAATTCTGAAATTTTTTGCTTTTTCCTGCTCCTCTTAGCATGATAAAGAAGATTCAAAGAGAGTGAGATGCCAGCTCCTTTCGTTCAGTCAGTAGCTTCAATCATTTCTGGACGTTTTTCAATGGCAAAAACCAATGAATATTGTAAATGCACAAACAGTAATTTCTCCGCATTGCAAGGTGCAATTCTGAAATTTTTTGCTTTTTCCTGCTCCTCTTAGCATGATAAAGAAGATTCAAAGAGAGTGAGATGCCAGCTCCTTTCATTCAGTCAGTACCTTCAATCATTTCTGGACGTTTTTCAATGGCAAAAATCAATGAATATTGTAAATGCACAAACTAATTTCTCCGCATTGCAAGGTGCAATTCTGAAATTTTTTGCTTTTTCCCGCTCCTCTTAGCATGATAAAGAAGATTCAAAGAGAGTGAGGTGCCAGCTCCTTTCATTCAGTCAGTAGCTTCAAACATTTCTGGTATATGAATAACATGATGTTTTTCAATGGCAAAAATCAATGAATATTGTAAATGCACAAACAGTAATTTCTCCGCATTGCAAGGTGCAATTCTGAAATTTTTTGCTTTTTCCTGCTCCTCTTAGCATGATAAAGAAGATTCAAAGAGAGTGAGATGCCAGCTCCTTTCATTCAGTCAGTAGCTTCAAACATTTCTGGTATATGAATAACATGATGTTTTTCAATGGCAAAAATCAATGAATATTGTAAATGCACAAACAGTAATTTCTCCGCATTGCAAGGTGCAATTCTGAAATTTTTTGCTTTTTCCTGCTCCTCTTAGCATGATAAAGAAGATTCAAAGAGAGTGAGATGCCAGCTCCTTTCATTCAGTCAGTAGCTTCAATCATTTCTGGATGTTTTTCAATGGCAAAAATCAATGAATATTGTAAATGCACAAACAGTAATTTCTCCGCATTGCAAGGTGCAATTCTGAAATTTTTTGCTTTTTCCTGCTCCTCTTAGCATGATAAAGAAGATTCAAAGAGAGTGAGATGTCAGCTCCTTTCATTCAGTCAGTAGCTTCAAACATTTCTGGTATATGAATAACATGATGTTTTTCAATGGCAAAAATCAATGAATATTGTAAATGCACAAACAGTAATTTCTCCGCATTGCAAGGTGCAATTCTGAAATTTTTTGCTTTTTCCTGCTCCTCTTAGCATGATAAAGAAGATTCAAAGAGAGTGAGATGCCAGCTCCTTTCATTCAGTCAGTAGCTTCAAACATTTCTGGTATATGAATAACATGATGTTTTTCAATGGCAAAAATCAATGAATATTGTAAATGCACAAACAGTAATTTCTCCGCATTGCAAGGTGCAAGTCTGAAATTTTTTTGCTTTTTCCTGCTCCTCTTAGCATGATAAAGAAGATTCAAAGAGAGTGAGATGCCAGCTACTTTCATTCAGTCAGTAGCTTCAATCATTTCTGGACGTTTTTCAATGGTAAAAATCAATGAATATTGTAAATGCACAAACAGTAATTTCTCCACATTGCAAGGTGCAATTCTGAAATTTTTTGCTTTTTCCTGCTCCTCTTAGCATGATAAAGAAGATTCAAAGAGAGTGAGATGCCAGCTCCTTTCATTCAGTCAGTAGCTTCAAACATTTCTGGTATATGAATAACATGATGTTTTTCAATGGCAAAAATCAATGAATATTGTAAATGCACAAACAGTAATTTCTCCGCATTGCAAGGTGCAATTCTGAAATTTTTTGCTTTTTCCTGCTCCTCTTAGCATGATAAAGAAGATTCAAAGAGAGTGAGATGCCAGCTCCTTTCATTCAGTCAGTAGCTTCAAACATTTCTGGTATATGAATAACATGATGTTTTTCAATGGCAAAAATCAATGAATATTGTAAATGCACAAACAGTAATTTCTCCGCATTGCAAGGTGCAAGTCTGAAATTTTTTGCTTTTTCCTGCTCCTCTTAGCATGATAAAGAAGATTCAAAGAGAGTGAGATGCCAGCTACTTTCATTCAGTCAGTAGCTTCAATCATTTCTGGACGTTTTTCAATGGTAAAAATCAATGAATATTGTAAATGCACAAACAGTAATTTCTCCACATTGCAAGGTGCAATTCTGAAATTTTTTGCTTTTTCCTGCTCCTCTTAGCATGATAAAGAAGATTCAAAGAGAGTGAGATGCCAGCTCCTTTCATTCAGTCAGTAGCTTCAAACATTTCTGGTATATGAATAACATGATGTTTTTCAATGGCAAAAATCAATGAATATTGTAAATGCACAAACAGTAATTTCTCCGCATTGCAAGGTGCAATTCTGAAATTTTTTGCTTTTTCCTGCTCCTCTTAGCATGATAAAGAAGATTCAAAGAGAGTGAGATGCCAGCTCCTTTCATTCAGTCAGTAGCTTCAATCATTTCTGGATGTTTTTCAATGGCAAAAATCAATGAATATTGTAAATGCACAAACTGTAATTTCTCCGCATTGCAACGTGCAATTCTGAAATTTTTTGCTTTTTCCTGCTCCTCTTAGCATGATAAAGAAGATTCAAAGAGAGTGAGATGCCAGCTCCTTTCATTCAGTCAGTAGCTTCAATCATTTCTGGACGTTTTTCAATGGCAAAAACCAATGAATATTGTAAATGCACAAACAGTAATTTCTCCGCATTGCAAGGTGCAATTCTGAAATTTTTTGCTTTTTCCTGCTCCTCTTAGCATGATAAAGAAGATTCAAAGAGAGTGAGATGCCAGCTCCTTTCATTCAGTCAGTACCTTCAATCATTTCTGGACGTTTTTCAATGGCAAAAATCAATGAATATTGTAAATGCACAAACAGTAATTTCTCCGCATTGCAAGGTGCAATTCTGAAATTTTTTGCTTTTTCCCGCTCCTCTTAGCATGATAAAGAAGATTCAAAGAGAGTGAGGTGCCAGCTCCTTTCATTCAGTCAGTAGCTTCAAACATTTCTGGTATATGAATAACATGTTTTTCAATGGCAAAAATCAATGAATATTGTAAATGCACAAACAGTAATTTCTCCGCATTGCAAGGTGCAATTCTGAAATTTTTTGCTTTTTCCTGCTCCTCTTAGCATGATAAAGAAGATTCAAAGAGAGTGAGATGCCAGCTCCTTTCATTCAGTCAGTAGCTTCAATCATTTCTGGACGTTTTTCAATGGCAAAAATCAATGAATATTGTAAATGCACAAACAGTAATTTCTCCGCATTGCAAGGTGCAATTCTGAAATTTTTTGCTTTTTCCTGCTCCTCTTAGCATGATAAAGAAGATTCAAAGAGAGTGAGATGTCAGCTCCTTTCATTCAGTCAGTAGCTTCAAACATTTCTGGTATATGAATAACATGATGTTTTTCAATGGCAAAAATCAATGAATATTGTAAATGCACAAACAGTAATTTCTCCGCATTGCAAGGTGCAATTCTGAAATTTTTTGCTTTTTCCTGCTCCTCTTAGCATGATAAAGAAGATTCAAAGAGAGTGAGATGCCAGCTCCTTTCGTTCAGTCAGTAGCTTCAATCATTTCTGGACGTTTTTCAATGGCAAAAACCAATGAATATTGTAAATGCACAAACAGTAATTTCTCCGCATTGCAAGGTGCAATTCTGAAATTTTTTGCTTTTTCCTGCTCCTCTTAGCATGATAAAGAAGATTCAAAGAGAGTGAGATGCCAGCTCCTTTCATTCAGTCAGTACCTTCAATCATTTCTGGACGTTTTTCAATGGCAAAAATCAATGAATATTGTAAATGCACAAACTAATTTCTCCGCATTGCAAGGTGCAATTCTGAAATTTTTTGCTTTTTCCCGCTCCTCTTAGCATGATAAAGAAGATTCAAAGAGAGTGAGGTGCCAGCTCCTTTCATTCAGTCAGTAGCTTCAAACATTTCTGGTATATGAATAACATGTTTTTCAATGGCAAAAATCAATGAATATTGTAAATGCACAAACAGTAATTTCTCCGCATTGCAAGGTGCAATTCTGAAATTTTTTGCTTTTTCCTGCTCCTCTTAGCATGATAAAGAAGATTCAAAGAGAGTGAGATGCCAGCTCCTTTCATTCAGTCAGTAGCTTCAATCATTTCTGGACGTTTTTCAATGGCAAAAATCAATGAATATTGTAAATGCACAAACAGTAATTTCTCCGCATTGCAAGGTGCAATTCTGAAATTTTTTGCTTTTTCCTGCTCCTCTTAGCATGATAAAGAAGATTCAAAGAGAGTGAGATGTCAGCTCCTTTCATTCAGTCAGTAGCTTCAAACATTTCTGGTATATGAATAACATGATGTTTTTCAATGGCAAAAATCAATGAATATTGTAAATGCACAAACAGTAATTTCTCCGCATTGCAAGGTGCAATTCTGAAATTTTTTGCTTTTTCCTGCTCCTCTTAGCATGATAAAGAAGATTCAAAGAGAGTGAGATGCCAGCTCCTTTCATTCAGTCAGTAGCTTCAATCATTTCTGGATGTTTTTCAATGGCAAAAATCAATGAATATTGTAAATGCACAAACAGTAATTTCTCCGCATTGCAAGGTGCAATTCTGAAATTTTTTGCTTTTTCCTGCTCCTCTTAGCATGATAAAGAAGATTCAAAGAGAGTGAGATGCCAGCTCCTTTCATTCAGTCAGTAGCTTCAATCATTTCTGGACGTTTTTCAATGGCAAAAATCAATGAATATTGTAAATGCACAAACAGTAATTTCTCCGCATTGCAAGGTGCAATTCTGAAATTTTTTGCTTTTTCCTGCTCCTCTTAGCATGATAAAGAAGATTCAAAGAGAGTGAGATGTCAGCTCCTTTCATTCAGTCAGTAGCTTCAAACATTTCTGGTATATGAATAACATGATGTTTTTCAATGGCAAAAATCAATGAATATTGTAAATGCACAAACAGTAATTTCTCCGCATTGCAAGGTGCAATTCTGAAATTTTTTGCTTTTTCCTGCTCCTCTTAGCATGATAAAGAAGATTCAAAGAGAGTGAGATGCCAGCTCCTTTCGTTCAGTCAGTAGCTTCAATCATTTCTGGACGTTTTTCAATGGCAAAAATCATTGAATATTATAAATGCACAAACAGTAATTTCTCCGCATTGCAAGGTGCAATTCTGAAATTTTTTACTTTTTCCTGCTCCTCTTAGCATGATAAAGAAGATTCAAAGAGAGTGAGATGCCAGCTCCTTTCATTCAGTCAGTAGCTTCAATCATTTCTGGTATATGAATAACATGATGTTTTTCAATGGCAAAAATCAATGAATATTGTAAATGCACAAACAGTAATTTCTCCGCATTGCAAGGTGCAATTCTGAAATTTTTTGCTTTTTCCTGCTCCTCTTAGCATGATAAAGAAGATTCAAAGAGAGTGAGATGCCAGCTCCTTTCATTCAGTCAGTAGCTTCAAACATTTCTGGTATATGAATAACATGATGTTTTTCAATGGCAAAAATCAATGAATATTGTAAATGCACAAACAGTAATTTCTCCGCATTGCAAGGTGCAAGTCTGAAATTTTTTGCTTTTTCCTGCTCCTCTTAGCATGATAAAGAAGATTCAAAGAGAGTGAGATGCCATCTACTTTCATTCAGTCAGTAGCTTCAATCATTTCTGGACGTTTTTCAATGGTAAAAATCAATGAATATTGTAAATGCACAAACAGTAATTTCTCCACATTGCAAGGTGCAATTCTGAAATTTTTTGCTTTTTCCTGCTCCTCTTAGCATGATAAAGAAGATTCAAAGAGAGTGAGATGCCAGCTCCTTTCATTCAGTCAGTAGCTTCAAACATTTCTGGTATATGAATAACATGATGTTTTTCAATGGCAAAAATCAATGAATATTGTAAATGCACAAACAGTAATTTCTCCGCATTGCAAGGTGCAATTCTGAAATTTTTTGCTTTTTCCTGCTCCTCTTAGCATGATAAAGAAGATTCAAAGAGAGTGAGATGCCAGCTCCTTTCATTCAGTCAGTAGCTTCAAACATTTCTGGTATATGAATAACATGATGTTTTTCAATGGCAAAAATCAATGAATATTGTAAATGCACAAACAGTAATTTCTCCGCATTGCAAGGTGCAAGTCTGAAATTTTTTGCTTTTTCCTGCTCCTCTTAGCATGATAAAGAAGATTCAAAGAGAGTGAGATGCCAGCTACTTTCATTCAGTCAGTAGCTTCAATCATTTCTGGACGTTTTTCAATGGTAAAAATCAATGAATATTGTAAATGCACAAACAGTAATTTCTCCGCATTGCAAGGTGCAATTCTGAAATTTTTTGCTTTTTCCTGCTCCTCTTAGCATGATAAAGAAGATTCAAAGAGAGTGAGATGCCAGCTCCTTTCATTCAGTCAGTAGCTTCAATCATTTCTGGACGTTTTTCAATGGCAAAAACCAATGAATATTGTAAATGCACAAACAGTAATTTCTCCGCATTGCAAGGTGCAATTCTGAAATTTTTTGCTTTTTCCTGCTCCTCTTAGCATGATAAAGAAGATTCAAAGAGAGTGAGATGCCAGCTCCTTTCATTCAGTCAGTACCTTCAATCATTTCTGGACGTTTTTCAATGGCAAAAATCAATGAATATTGTAAATGCACAAACAGTAATTTCTCCGCATTGCAAGGTGCAATTCTGAAATTTTTTGCTTTTTCCTGCTCCTCTTAGCATGATAAAGAAGATTCAAAGAGAGTGAGATGCCAGCTCCTTTCATTCAGTCAGTAGCTTCAAACATTTCTGGTATATGAATAACATGATGTTTTTCAATGGCAAAAATCAATGAATATTGTAAATGCACAAACAGTAATTTCTCCGCATTGCAAGGTGCAATTCTGAAATTTTTTGCTTTTTCCTGCTCCTCTTAGCATGATAAAGAAGATTCAAAGAGAGTGAGATGCCAGCTCCTTTCATTCAGTCAGTAGCTTCAATCATTTCTGGATGTTTTTCAATGGCAAAAATCAATGAATATTGTAAATGCACAAACAGTAATTTCTCCGCATTGCAAGGTGCAATTCTGAAATTTTTTGCTTTTTCCTGCTCCTCTTAGCATGATAAAGAAGATTCAAAGAGAGTGAGATGTCAGCTCCTTTCATTCAGTCAGTAGCTTCAAACATTTCTGGTATATGAATAACATGATGTTTTTCAATGGCAAAAATCAATGAATATTGTAAATGCACAAACAGTAATTTCTCCGCATTGCAAGGTGCAATTCTGAAATTTTTTGCTTTTTCCTGCTCCTCTTAGCATGATAAAGAAGATTCAAAGAGAGTGAGATGCCAGCTCCTTTCATTCAGTCAGTAGCTTCAATCATTTCTGGATGTTTTTCAATGGCAAAAATCAATGAATATTGTAAATGCACAAACAGTAATTTCTCCGCATTGCAAGGTGCAATTCTGAAATTTTTTGCTTTTTCCTGCTCCTCTTAGCATGATAAAGAAGATTCAAAGAGAGTGAGATGCCAGCTCCTTTCATTCAGTCAGTAGCTTCAAACATTTCTGGTATATGAATAACATGATGTTTTTCAATGGCAAAAATAAATGAATATTGTAAATGCACAAACAGTAATTTCTCCGCATTGCAAGGTGCAAGTCTGAAATTTTTTGCTTTTTCCTGCTCCTCTTAGCATGATAAAGAAGATTCAAAGAGAGTGAGATGCCAGCTACTTTCATTCAGTCAGTAGCTTCAATCATTTCTGGACGTTTTTCAATGGTAAAAATCAATGAATATTGTAAATGCACAAACAGTAATTTCTCCACATTGCAAGGTGCAATTCTGAAATTTTTTGCTTTTTCCTGCTCCTCTTAGCATGATAAAGAAGATTCAAAGAGGGTGAGATGCCAGCTCCTTTCATTCAGTCAGTAGCTTCAAACATTTCTGGTATATGAATAACATGATGTTTTTCAATGGCAAAAATCAATGAATATTGTAAATGCACAAACAGTAATTTCTCCGCATTGCAAGGTGCAATTCTGAAATTTTTTGCTTTTTCCTGCTCCTCTTAGCATGATAAAGAAGATTCAAAGAGAGTGAGATGCCAGCTCCTTTCATTCAGTCAGTAGCTTCAATCATTTCTGGATGTTTTTCAATGGCAAAAATCAATGAATATTGTAAATGCACAAACTGTAATTTCTCCGCATTGCAAGGTGCAATTCTGAAATTTTTTGCTTTTTCCTGCTCCTCTTAGCATGGTAAAGAAGATTCAAAGAGAGTGAGATGCCAGCTCCTTTCATTCAGTCAGTAGCTTCAATCATTTCTGGATGTTTTTCAGTGGCAAAAATCAATGAATATTGTAAATGCACAAACAGTAATTTCTCCGCATTGCAAGGTGCAATTCTGAAATTTTTTGCTTTTTCCTGCTCCTCTTAGCATGATAAAGAAGATTCAAAGAGAGTGAGATGCCAGCTCCTTTCATTCAGTCAGTACCTTCAATCATTTCTGGATGTTTTTCAATGGCAAAAATCAATGAATATTGTAAATGCACAAACAGTAATTTCTCCGCATTGCAAGGTGCAATTCTGAAATTTTTTGCTTTTTCCCGCTCCTCTTAGCATGATAAAGAAGATTCAAAGAGAGTGAGGTGCCAGCTCCTTTCATTCAGTCAGTAGCTTCAAACATTTCTGGTATATGAATAACATGTTTTTCAATGGCAAAAATCAATGAATATTGTAAATGCACAAACAGTAATTTCTCCGCATTGCAAGGTGCAATTCTGAAATTTTTTGATTTTTCCTGCTCCTCTTAGCATGATAAAGAAGATTCAAAGAGAGTGAGATGCCAGCTCCTTTCATTCAGTCAGTAGCTTCAATCATTTCTGGACGTTTTTCAATGGCAAAAATCAATGAATATTGTAAATGCACAAACAGTAATTTCTCCGCATTGCAAGGTGCAATTCTGAAATTTTTGCTTTTTCCTGCTCCTCTTAGCATGATAAAGAAGATTCAAAGAGAGTGAGATGCCAGCTCCTTTCATTCAGTCAGTAGCTTCAATCATTTCTGGACGTTTTTCAATGGCAAAAATCAATGAATATTGTAAATGCACAAACAGTAATTTCTCCGCATTGCAAGGTGCAATTCTGAAATTTTTTGCTTTTTCCTGCTCCTCTTAGCATGATAAAGAAGATTCAAAGAGAGTGAGATGCCAGCTCCTTTCATTCAGTCAGTAGCTTCAAACATTTCTGGTATATGAATAACATGATGTTTTTCAATGGCAAAAATCAATGAATATTGTAAATGCACAAACAGTAATTTCTCCGCATTGCAAGGTGCAAGTCTGAAATTTTTTGCTTTTTCCTGCTCCTCTTAGCATGATAAAGAAGATTCAAAGAGAGTGAGATGCCAGTTACTTTCATTCAGTCAGTAGCTTCAATCATTTCTGGACGTTTTTCAATGGTAAAAATCAATGAATATTGTAAATGCACAAACAGTAATTTCTCCACATTGCAAGGTGCAATTCTGAAATTTTTTGCTTTTTCCTGCTCCTCTTAGCATGATAAAGAAGATTCAAAGAGAGTGAGATGCCAGCTCCTTTCATTCAGTCAGTAGCTTCAAACATTTCTGGTATATGAATAACATGATGTTTTTCAATGGCAAAAATCAATGAATATTGTAAATGCACAAACAGTAATTTCTCCGCATTGCAAGGTGCAATTCTGAAATTTTTTGCTTTTTCCTGCTCCTCTTAGCATGATAAAGAAGATTCAAAGAGAGTGAGATGCCAGCTCCTTTCATTCAGTCAGTAGCTTCAATCATTTCTGGATGTTTTTCAATGGCAAAAATCAATGAATATTGTAAATGCACAAACTGTAATTTCTCCGCATTGCAAGGTGCAATTCTGAAATTTTTTGCTTTTTCCTGCTCCTCTTAGCATGATAAAGAAGATTCAAAGAGAGTGAGATGCCAGCTCCTTTCATTCAGTCAGTAGCTTCAATCATTTCTGGACGTTTTTCAATGGCAAAAACCAATGAATATTGTAAATGCACAAACAGTAATTTCTCCGCATTGCAAGGTGCAATTCTGAAATTTTTTGCTTTTTCCTGCTCCTCTTAGCATGATAAAGAAGATTCAAAGAGAGTGAGATGCCAGCACCTTTCATTCAGTCAGTACCTTCAATCATTTCTGGACGTTTTTCAATGGCAAAAATCAATGAATATTGTAAATGCACAAACAGTAATTTCTCCGCATTGCAAGGTGCAATTCTGAAATTTTTTGCTTTTTCCCGCTCCTCTTAGCATGATAAAGAAGATTCAAAGAGAGTGAGGTGCCAGCTCCTTTCATTCAGTCAGTAGCTTCAAACATTTCTGGTATATGAATAACATGTTTTTCAATGGCAAAAATCAATGAATATTGTAAATGCACAAACAGTAATTTCTCCGCATTGCAAGGTGCAATTCTGAAATTTTTTGCTTTTTCCTGCTCCTCTTAGCATGATAAAGAAGATTCAAAGAGAGTGAGATGCCAGCTCCTTTCATTCAGTCAGTAGCTTCAATCATTTCTGGACGTTTTTCAATGGCAAAAATCAATGAATATTGTAAATGCACAAACAGCAATTTCTCCGCATTGCAAGGTGCAATTCTGAAATTTTTTGCTTTTTCCTGCTCCTCTTAGCATGATAAAGAAGATTCAAAGAGAGTGAGATGTCAGCTCCTTTCATTCAGTCAGTAGCTTCAAACATTTCTGGTATATGAATAACATGATGTTTTTCAATGGCAAAAATCAATGAATATTGTAAATGCACAAACAGTAATTTCTCCGCATTGCAAGGTGCAATTCTGAAATTTTTTGCTTTTTCCTGCTCCTCTTAGCATGATAAAGAAGATTCAAAGAGAGTGAGATGCCAGCTCCTTTCATTCAGTCAGTAGCTTCAATCATTTCTGGATGTTTTTCAATGGCAAAAATCAATGAATATTGTAAATGCACAAACAGTAATTTCTCCGCATTGCAAGGTGCAATTCTGAAATTTTTTACTTTTTCCTGCTTCTCTTAGCATGATAAAGAAGATTCAAAGAGAGTGAGATGCCAGCTCCTTTCATTCAGTCAGTAGCTTCAATCATTTCTGGTATATGAATAACATGATGTTTTTCAATGGCAAAAATCAATGAATATTGTAAATGCACAAACAGTAATTTCTCCGCATTGCAAGGTGCAATTCTGAAATTTTTTGCTTTTTCCTGCTCCTCTTAGCATGATAAAGAAGATTCAAAGAGAGTGAGATGCCAGCTCCTTTCATTCAGTCAGTAGCTTCAATCATTTCTGGACGTTTTTCAATGGCAAAAACCAATGAATATTGTAAATGCACAAACAGTAATTTCTCCGCATTGCAAGGTGCAATTCTGAAATTTTTTGCTTTTTCCTGCTCCTCTTAGCATGATAAAGAAGATTCAAAGAGAGTGAGATGCCAGCTCCTTTCATTCAGTCAGTACCTTCAATCATTTCTGGACGTTTTTCAATGGCAAAAATCAATGAATATTGTAAATGCACAAACAGTAATTTCTCCGCATTGCAAGGTGCAATTCTGAAATTTTTTGCTTTTTCCCGCTCCTCTTAGCATGATAAAGAAGATTCAAAGAGAGTGAGGTGCCAGCTCCTTTCATTCAGTCAGTAGCTTCAAACATTTCTGGTATATGAATAACATGTTTTTCAATGGCAAAAATCAATGAATATTGTAAATGCACAAACAGTAATTTCTCCGCATTGCAAGGTGCAATTCTGAAATTTTTTGCTTTTTCCTGCTCCTCTTAGCATGATAAAGAAGATTCAAAGAGAGTGAGATGCCAGCTCCTTTCATTCAGTCAGTAGCTTCAATCATTTCTGGACGTTTTTCAATGGCAAAAATCAATGAATATTGTAAATGCACAAACAGTAATTTCTCCGCATTGCAAGGTGCAATTCTGAAATTTTTTGCTTTTTCCTGCTCCTCTTAGCATGATAAAGAAGATTCAAAGAGAGTGAGATGTCAGCTCCTTTCATTCAGTCAGTAGCTTCAAACATTTCTGGTATATGAATAACATGATGTTTTTCAATGGCAAAAATCAATGAATATTGTAAATGCACAAACAGTAATTTCTCCGCATTGCAAGGTGCAATTCTGAAATTTTTTGCTTTTTCCTGCTCCTCTTAGCATGATAAAGAAGATTCAAAGAGAGTGAGATGCCAGCTCCTTTCGTTCAGTCAGTAGCTTCAATCATTTCTGGACGTTTTTCAATGGCAAAAACCAATGAATATTGTAAATGCACAAACAGTAATTTCTCCGCATTGCAAGGTGCAATTCTGAAATTTTTTGCTTTTTCCTGCTCCTCTTAGCATGATAAAGAAGATTCAAAGAGAGTGAGATGCCAGCTCCTTTCATTCAGTCAGTACCTTCAATCATTTCTGGACGTTTTTCAATGGCAAAAATCAATGAATATTGTAAATGCACAAACTAATTTCTCCGCATTGCAAGGTGCAATTCTGAAATTTTTTGCTTTTTCCCGCTCCTCTTAGCATGATAAAGAAGATTCAAAGAGAGTGAGGTGCCAGCTCCTTTCATTCAGTCAGTAGCTTCAAACATTTCTGGTATATGAATAACATGTTTTTCAATGGCAAAAATCAATGAATATTGTAAATGCACAAACAGTAATTTCTCCGCATTGCAAGGTGCAATTCTGAAATTTTTTGCTTTTTCCTGCTCCTCTTAGCATGATAAAGAAGATTCAAAGAGAGTGAGATGCCAGCTCCTTTCATTCAGTCAGTAGCTTCAATCATTTCTGGACGTTTTTCAATGGCAAAAATCAATGAATATTGTAAATGCACAAACAGTAATTTCTCCGCATTGCAAGGTGCAATTCTGAAATTTTTTGCTTTTTCCTGCTCCTCTTAGCATGATAAAGAAGATTCAAAGAGAGTGAGATGTCAGCTCCTTTCATTCAGTCAGTAGCTTCAAACATTTCTGGTATATGAATAACATGATGTTTTTCAATGGCAAAAATCAATGAATATTGTAAATGCACAAACAGTAATTTCTCCGCATTGCAAGGTGCAATTCTGAAATTTTTTGCTTTTTCCTGCTCCTCTTAGCATGATAAAGAAGATTCAAAGAGAGTGAGATGCCAGCTCCTTTCATTCAGTCAGTAGCTTCAATCATTTCTGGATGTTTTTCAATGGCAAAAATCAATGAATATTGTAAATGCACAAACAGTAATTTCTCCGCATTGCAAGGTGCAATTCTGAAATTTTTTGCTTTTTCCTGCTCCTCTTAGCATGATAAAGAAGATTCAAAGAGAGTGAGATGCCAGCTCCTTTCATTCAGTCAGTAGCTTCAATCATTTCTGGACGTTTTTCAATGGCAAAAATCAATGAATATTGTAAATGCACAAACAGTAATTTCTCCGCATTGCAAGGTGCAATTCTGAAATTTTTTGCTTTTTCCTGCTCCTCTTAGCATGATAAAGAAGATTCAAAGAGAGTGAGATGTCAGCTCCTTTCATTCAGTCAGTAGCTTCAAACATTTCTGGTATATGAATAACATGATGTTTTTCAATGGCAAAAATCAATGAATATTGTAAATGCACAAACAGTAATTTCTCCGCATTGCAAGGTGCAATTCTGAAATTTTTTGCTTTTTCCTGCTCCTCTTAGCATGATAAAGAAGATTCAAAGAGAGTGAGATGCCAGCTCCTTTCATTCAGTCAGTAGCTTCAATCATTTCTGGACGTTTTTCAATGGCAAAAATCAATGAATATTGTAAATGCACAAACAGTAATTTCTCCGCATTGCAAGGTGCAATTCTGAAATTTTTTGCTTTTTCCTGCTCCTCTTAGCATGATAAAGAAGATTCAAAGAGAGTGAGATGTCAGCTCCTTTCATTCAGTCAGTAGCTTCAAACATTTCTGGTATATGAATAACATGATGTTTTTCAATGGCAAAAATCAATGAATATTGTAAATGCACAAACAGTAATTTCTCCGCATTGCAAGGTGCAATTCTGAAATTTTTTGCTTTTTCCTGCTCCTCTTAGCATGATAAAGAAGATTCAAAGAGAGTGAGATGCCAGCTCCTTTCATTCAGTCAGTAGCTTCAATCATTTCTGGATGTTTTTCAATGGCAAAAATCAATGAATATTGTAAATGCACAAACAGTAATTTCTCCGCATTGCAAGGTGCAATTCTGAAATTTTTTGCTTTTTCCTGCTCCTCTTAGCATGATAAAGAAGATTCAAAGAGAGTGAGATGCCAGCTCCTTTCGTTCAGTCAGTAGCTTCAATCATTTCTGGACGTTTTTCAATGGCAAAAATCATTGAATATTATAAATGCACAAACAGTAATTTCTCCGCATTGCAAGGTGCAATTCTGAAATTTTTTACTTTTTCCTGCTCCTCTTAGCATGATAAAGAAGATTCAAAGAGAGTGAGATGCCAGCTCCTTTCATTCAGTCAGTAGCTTCAATCATTTCTGGTATATGAATAACATGATGTTTTTCAATGGCAAAAATCAATGAATATTGTAAATGCACAAACAGTAATTTCTCCGCATTGCAAGGTGCAATTCTGAAATTTTTTGCTTTTTCCTGCTCCTCTTAGCATGATAAAGAAGATTCAAAGAGAGTGAGATGCCAGCTCCTTTCATTCAGTCAGTAGCTTCAAACATTTCTGGTATATGAGTAACATGATGTTTTTCAATGGCAAAAATCAATGAATATTGTAAATGCACAAACAGTAATTTCTCCGCATTGCAAGGTGCAAGTCTGAAATTTTTTGCTTTTTCCTGCTCCTCTTAGCATGATAAAGAAGATTCAAAGAGAGTGAGATGCCAGCTACTTTCATTCAGTCAGTAGCTTCAATCATTTCTGGACGTTTTTCAATGGTAAAAATCAATGAATATTGTAAATGCACAAACAGTAATTTCTCCACATTGCAAGGTGCAATTCTGAAATTTTTTGCTTTTTCCTGCTCCTCTTAGCATGATAAAGAAGATTCAAAGAGAGTGAGATGCCAGCTCCTTTCATTCAGTCAGTAGCTTCAAACATTTCTGGTATATGAATAACATGATGTTTTTCAATGGCAAAAATCAATGAATATTGTAAATGCACAAACAGTAATTTCTCCGCATTGCAAGGTGCAATTCTGAAATTTTTTGCTTTTTCCTGCTCCTCTTAGCATGATAAAGAAGATTCAAAGAGAGTGAGATGCCAGCTCCTTTCATTCAGTCAGTAGCTTCAAACATTTCTGGTATATGAATAACATGATGTTTTTCAATGGCAAAAATCAATGAATATTGTAAATGCACAAACAGTAATTTCTCCGCATTGCAAGGTGCAAGTCTGAAATTTTTTGCTTTTTCCTGCTCCTCTTAGCATGATAAAGAAGATTCAAAGAGAGTGAGATGCCAGCTACTTTCATTCAGTCAGTAGCTTCAATCATTTCTGGACGTTTTTCAATGGTAAAAATCAATGAATATTGTAAATGCACAAACAGTAATTTCTCCGCATTGCAAGGTGCAATTCTGAAATTTTTTGCTTTTTCCTGCTCCTCTTAGCATGATAAAGAAGATTCAAAGAGAGTGAGATGCCAGCTCCTTTCATTCAGTCAGTAGCTTCAATCATTTCTGGACGTTTTTCAATGGCAAAAACCAATGAATATTGTAAATGCACAAACAGTAATTTCTCCGCATTGCAAGGTGCAATTCTGAAATTTTATTGCTTTTTCCTGCTCCTCTTAGCATGATAAAGAAGATTCAAAGAGAGTGAGATGCCAGCTCCTTTCATTCAGTCAGTACCTTCAATCATTTCTGGACGTTTTTCAATGGCAAAAATCAATGAATATTGTAAATGCACAAACAGTAATTTCTCCGCATTGCAAGGTGCAATTCTGAAATTTTTTGCTTTTTCCTGCTCCTCTTAGCATGATAAAGAAGATTCAAAGAGAGTGAGATGCCAGCTCCTTTCATTCAGTCAGTAGCTTCAAACATTTCTGGTATATGAATAACATGATGTTTTTCAATGGCAAAAATCAATGAATATTGTAAATGCACAAACAGTAATTTCTCCGCATTGCAAGGTGCAATTCTGAAATTTTTTGCTTTTTCCTGCTCCTCTTAGCATGATAAAGAAGATTCAAAGAGAGTGAGATGCCAGCTCCTTTCATTCAGTCAGTAGCTTCAATCATTTCTGGATGTTTTTCAATGGCAAAAATCAATGAATATTGTAAATGCACAAACAGTAATTTCTCCGCATTGCAAGGTGCAATTCTGAAATTTTTTGCTTTTTCCTGCTCCTCTTAGCATGATAAAGAAGATTCAAAGAGAGTGAGATGTCAGCTCCTTTCATTCAGTCAGTAGCTTCAAACATTTCTGGTATATGAATAACATGATGTTTTTCAATGGCAAAAATCAATGAATATTGTAAATGCACAAACAGTAATTTCTCCGCATTGCAAGGTGCAATTCTGAAATTTTTTGCTTTTTCCTGCTCCTCTTAGCATGATAAAGAAGATTCAAAGAGAGTGAGATGCCAGCTCCTTTCATTCAGTCAGTAGCTTCAATCATTTCTGGATGTTTTTCAATGGCAAAAATCAATGAATATTGTAAATGCACAAACAGTAATTTCTCCGCATTGCAAGGTGCAATTCTGAAATTTTTTGCTTTTTCCTGCTCCTCTTAGCATGATAAAGAAGATTAAAAGAGAGTGAGATGCCAGCTCCTTTCATTCAGTCAGTAGCTTCAAACATTTCTGGTATATGAATAACATGATGTTTTTCAATGGCAAAAATAAATGAATATTGTAAATGCACAAACAGTAATTTCTCCGCATTGCAAGGTGCAAGTCTGAAATTTTTTGCTTTTTCCTGCTCCTCTTAGCATGATAAAGAAGATTCAAAGAGAGTGAGATGCCAGCTACTTTCATTCAGTCAGTAGCTTCAATCATTTCTGGACGTTTTTCAATGGTAAAAATCAATGAATATTGTAAATGCACAAACAGTAATTTCTCCACATTGCAAGGTGCAATTCTGAAATTTTTTGCTTTTTCCTGCTCCTCTTAGCATGATAAAGAAGATTCAAAGAGGGTGAGATGCCAGCTCCTTTCATTCAGTCAGTAGCTTCAAACATTTCTGGTATATGAATAACATGATGTTTTTCAATGGCAAAAATCAATGAATATTGTAAATGCACAAACAGTAATTTCTCCGCATTGCAAGGTGCAATTCTGAAATTTTTTGCTTTTTCCTGCTCCTCTTAGCATGATAAAGAAGATTCAAAGAGAGTGAGATGCCAGCTCCTTTCATTCAGTCAGTAGCTTCAATCATTTCTGGATGTTTTTCAATGGCAAAAATCAATGAATATTGTAAATGCACAAACTGTAATTTCTCCGCATTGCAAGGTGCAATTCTGAAATTTTTTGCTTTTTCCTGCTCCTCTTAGCATGGTAAAGAAGATTCAAAGAGAGTGAGATGCCAGCTCCTTTCATTCAGTCAGTAGCTTCAATCATTTCTGGATGTTTTTCAGTGGCAAAAATCAATGAATATTGTAAATGCACAAACAGTAATTTCTCCGCATTGCAAGGTGCAATTCTGAAATTTTTTGCTTTTTCCTGCTCCTCTTAGCAT
The DNA here is from genome assembly GCF_046119375.1 of Phyllobates terribilis. Classification (NCBI taxonomy): domain Eukaryota; kingdom Metazoa; phylum Chordata; class Amphibia; order Anura; family Dendrobatidae; genus Phyllobates; species Phyllobates terribilis. The sequence goes on from NW_027365916.1 coordinate 70,915, forward strand.
GATAAAGAAGATTCAAAGAGAGTGAGATGCCAGCTCCTTTCATTCAGTCAGTACCTTCAATCATTTCTGGATGTTTTTCAATGGCAAAAATCAATGAATATTGTAAATGCACAAACAGTAATTTCTCCGCATTGCAAGGTGCAATTCTGAAATTTTTTGCTTTTTCCCGCTCCTCTTAGCATGATAAAGAAGATTCAAAGAGAGTGAGGTGCCAGCTCCTTTCATTCAGTCAGTAGCTTCAAACATTTCTGGTATATGAATAACATGTTTTTCAATGGCAAAAATCAATGAATATTGTAAATGCACAAACAGTAATTTCTCCGCATTGCAAGGTGCAATTCTGAAATTTTTTGATTTTTCCTGCTCCTCTTAGCATGATAAAGAAGATTCAAAGAGAGTGAGATGCCAGCTCCTTTCATTCAGTCAGTAGCTTCAATCATTTCTGGACGTTTTTCAATGGCAAAAATCAATGAATATTGTAAATGCACAAACAGTAATTTCTCCGCATTGCAAGGTGCAATTCTGAAATTTTTTGCTTTTTCCTGCTCCTCTTAGCATGATAAAGAAGATTCAAAGAGAGTGAGATGCCAGCTCCTTTCATTCAGTCAGTAGCTTCAATCATTTCTGGACGTTTTTCAATGGCAAAAATCAATGAATATTGTAAATGCACAAACAGTAATTTCTCCGCATTGCAAGGTGCAATTCTGAAATTTTTTGCTTTTTCCTGCTCCTCTTAGCATGATAAAGAAGATTCAAAGAGAGTGAGATGCCAGCTCCTTTCATTCAGTCAGTAGCTTCAAACATTTCTGGTATATGAATAACATGATGTTTTTCAATGGCAAAAATCAATGAATATTGTAAATGCACAAACAGTAATTTCTCCGCATTGCAAGGTGCAAGTCTGAAATTTTTTGCTTTTTCCTGCTCCTCTTAGCATGATAAAGAAGATTCAAAGAGAGTGAGATGCCAGTTACTTTCATTCAGTCAGTAGCTTCAATCATTTCTGGACGTTTTTCAATGGTAAAAATCAATGAATATTGTAAATGCACAAACAGTAATTTCTCCACATTGCAAGGTGCAATTCTGAAATTTTTTGCTTTTTCCTGCTCCTCTTAGCATGATAAAGAAGATTCAAAGAGAGTGAGATGCCAGCTCCTTTCATTCAGTCAGTAGCTTCAAACATTTCTGGTATATGAATAACATGATGTTTTTCAATGGCAAAAATCAATGAATATTGTAAATGCACAAACAGTAATTTCTCCGCATTGCAAGGTGCAATTCTGAAATTTTTTGCTTTTTCCTGCTCCTCTTAGCATGATAAAGAAGATTCAAAGAGAGTGAGATGCCAGCTCCTTTCATTCAGTCAGTAGCTTCAATCATTTCTGGATGTTTTTCAATGGCAAAAATCAATGAATATTGTAAATGCACAAACTGTAATTTCTCCGCATTGCAAGGTGCAATTCTGAAATTTTTTGCTTTTTCCTGCTCCTCTTAGCATGATAAAGAAGATTCAAAGAGAGTGAGATGCCAGCTCCTTTCATTCAGTCAGTAGCTTCAATCATTTCTGGACGTTTTTCAATGGCAAAAACCAATGAATATTGTAAATGCACAAACAGTAATTTCTCCGCATTGCAAGGTGCAATTCTGAAATTTTTTGCTTTTTCCTGCTCCTCTTAGCATGATAAAGAAGATTCAAAGAGAGTGAGATGCCAGCTCCTTTCATTCAGTCAGTACCTTCAATCATTTCTGGACGTTTTTCAATGGCAAAAATCAATGAATATTGTAAATGCACAAACAGTAATTTCTCCGCATTGCAAGGTGCAATTCTGAAATTTTTTGCTTTTTCCCGCTCCTCTTAGCATGATAAAGAAGATTCAAAGAGAGTGAGGTGCCAGCTCCTTTCATTCAGTCAGTAGCTTCAAACATTTCTGGTATATGAATAACATGTTTTTCAATGGCAAAAATCAATGAATATTGTAAATGCACAAACAGTAATTTCTCCGCATTGCAAGGTGCAATTCTGAAATTTTTTGCTTTTTCCTGCTCCTCTTAGCATGATAAAGAAGATTCAAAGAGAGTGAGATGCCAGCTCCTTTCATTCAGTCAGTAGCTTCAATCATTTCTGGACGTTTTTCAATGGCAAAAATCAATGAATATTGTAAATGCACAAACAGCAATTTCTCCGCATTGCAAGGTGCAATTCTGAAATTTTTTGCTTTTTCCTGCTCCTCTTAGCATGATAAAGAAGATTCAAAGAGAGTGAGATGTCAGCTCCTTTCATTCAGTCAGTAGCTTCAAACATTTCTGGTATATGAATAACATGATGTTTTTCAATGGCAAAAATCAATGAATATTGTAAATGCACAAACAGTAATTTCTCCGCATTGCAAGGTGCAATTCTGAAATTTTTTGCTTTTTCCTGCTCCTCTTAGCATGATAAAGAAGATTCAAAGAGAGTGAGATGCCAGCTCCTTTCATTCAGTCAGTAGCTTCAATCATTTCTGGATGTTTTTCAATGGCAAAAATCAATGAATATTGTAAATGCACAAACAGTAATTTCTCCGCATTGCAAGGTGCAATTCTGAAATTTTTTGCTTTTTCCTGCTCCTCTTAGCATGATAAAGAAGATTCAAAGAGAGTGAGATGCCAGCTCCTTTCGTTCAGTCAGTAGCTTCAATCATTTCCGGACGTTTTTCAATGGCAAAAATCATTGAATATTATAAATGCACAAACAGTAATTTCTCCGCATTGCAAGGTGCAATTCTGAAATTTTTTACTTTTTCCTGCTCCTCTTAGCATGATAAAGAAGATTCAAAGAGAGTGAGATGCCAGCTCCTTTCATTCAGTCAGTAGCTTCAATCATTTCTGGTATATGAATAACATGATGTTTTTCAATGGCAAAAATCAATGAATATTGTAAATGCACAAACAGTAATTTCTCCGCATTGCAAGGTGCAATTCTGAAATTTTTTGCTTTTTCCTGCTCCTCTTAGCATGATAAAGAAGATTCAAAGAGAGTGAGATGCCAGCTCCTTTCATTCAGTCAGTAGCTTCAATCATTTCTGGATGTTTTTCAATGGCAAAAATCAATGAATATTGTAAATGCACAAACAGTAATTTCTCCGCATTGCAAGGTGCAATTCTGAAATTTTTTGCTTTTTCCTGCTCCTCTTAGCATGATAAAGAAGATTCAAAGAGAGTGAGATGCCAGCTCCTTTCGTTCAGTCAGTAGCTTCAATCATTTCTGGACGTTTTTCAATGGCAAAAATCATTGAATATTATAAATGCACAAACAGTAATTTCTCCGCATTGCAAGGTGCAATTCTGAAATTTTTTACTTTTTCCTGCTCCTCTTAGCATGATAAAGAAGATTCAAAGAGAGTGAGATGCCAGCTCCTTTCATTCAGTCAGTAGCTTCAATCATTTCTGGTATATGAATAACATGATGTTTTTCAATGGCAAAAATCAATGAATATTGTAAATGCACAAACAGTAATTTCTCCGCATTGCAAGGTGCAATTCTGAAATTTTTTGCTTTTTCCTGCTCCTCTTAGCATGATAAAGAAGATTCAAAGAGAGTGAGATGCCAGCTCCTTTCATTCAGTCAGTAGCTTCAAACATTTCTGGTATATGAATAACATGATGTTTTTCAATGGCAAAAATCAATGAATATTGTAAATGCACAAACAGTAATTTCTCCGCATTGCAAGGTGCAAGTCTGAAATTTTTTGCTTTTTCCTGCTCCTCTTAGCATGATAAAGAAGATTCAAAGAGAGTGAGATGCCAGCTACTTTCATTCAGTCAGTAGCTTCAATCATTTCTGGACGTTTTTCAATGGTAAAAATCAATGAATATTGTAAATGCACAAACAGTAATTTCTCCACATTGCAAGGTGCAATTCTGAAATTTTTTGCTTTTTCCTGCTCCTCTTAGCATGATAAAGAAGATTCACAGAGAGTGAGATGCCAGCTCCTTTCATTCAGTCAGTAGCTTCAAACATTTCTGGTATATGAATAACATGATGTTTTTCAATGGCAAAAATCAATGAATATTGTAAATGCACAAACAGTAATTTCTCCGCATTGCAAGGTGCAATTCTGAAATTTTTTGCTTTTTCCTGCTCCTCTTAGCATGATAAAGAAGATTCAAAGAGAGTGAGATGCCAGCTCCTTTCATTCAGTCAGTAGCTTCAAACATTTCTGGTATATGAATAACATGATGTTTTTCAATGGCAAAAATCAATGAATATTGTAAATGCACAAACAGTAATTTCTCCGCATTGCAAGGTGCAAGTCTGAAATTTTTTGCTTTTTCCTGCTCCTCTTAGCATGATAAAGAAGATTCAAAGAGAGTGAGATGCCAGCTACTTTCATTCAGTCAGTAGCTTCAATCATTTCTGGACGTTTTTCAATGGTAAAAATCAATGAATATTGTAAATGCACAAACAGTAATTTCTCCACATTGCAAGGTGCAATTCTGAAATTTTTTGCTTTTTCCTGCTCCTCTTAGCATGATAAAGAAGATTCAAAGAGAGTGAGATGCCAGCTCCTTTCATTCAGTCAGTAGCTTCAAACATTTCTGGTATATGAATAACATGATGTTTTTCAATGGCAAAAATCAATGAATATTGTAAATGCACAAACAGTAATTTCTCCGCATTGCAAGGTGCAATTCTGAAATTTTTTGCTTTTTCCTGCTCCTCTTAGCATGATAAAGAAGATTCAAAGAGAGTGAGATGCCAGCTCCTTTCATTCAGTCAGTAGCTTCAATCATTTCTGGATGTTTTTCAATGGCAAAAATCAATGAATATTGTAAATGCACAAACTGTAATTTCTCCGCATTGCAAGGTGCAATTCTGAAATTTTTTGCTTTTTCCTGCTCCTCTTAGCATGATAAAGAAGATTCAAAGAGAGTGAGATGCCAGCTCCTTTCATTCAGTCAGTAGCTTCAATCATTTCTGGACGTTTTTCAATGGCAAAAACCAATGAATATTGTAAATGCACAAACAGTAATTTCTCCGCATTGCAAGGTGCAATTCTGAAATTTTTTGCTTTTTCCTGCTCCTCTTAGCATGATAAAGAAGATTCAAAGAGAGTGAGATGCCAGCTCCTTTCATTCAGTCAGTACCTTCAATCATTTCTGGACGTTTTTCAATGGCAAAAATCAATGAATATTGTAAATGCACAAACAGTAATTTCTCCGCATTGCAAGGTGCAATTCTGAAATTTTTTGCTTTTTCCTGCTCCTCTTAGCATGATAAAGAAGATTCAAAGAGAGTGAGATGCCAGCTCCTTTCATTCAGTCAGTAGCTTCAAACATTTCTGGTATATGAATAACATGATGTTTTTCAATGGCAAAAATCAATGAATATTGTAAATGCACAAACAGTAATTTCTCCGCATTGCAAGGTGCAATTCTGAAATTTTTTGCTTTTTCCTGCTCCTCTTAGCATGATAAAGAAGATTCAAAGAGAGTGAGATGCCAGCTCCTTTCATTCAGTCAGTAGCTTCAATCATTTCTGGATGTTTTTCATTGGCAAAAATCAATGAATATTGTAAATGCACAAACAGTAATTTCTCCGCATTGCAAGGTGCAATTCTGAAATTTTTTGCTTTTTCCTGCTCTTCTTAGCATGATAAAGAAGATTCAAAGAGAGTGAGATGTCAGCTCCTTTCATTCAGTCAGTAGCTTCAAACATTTCTGGTATATGAATAACATGATGTTTTTCAATGGCAAAAATCAATGAATATTGTAAATGCACAAACAGTAATTTCTCCGCATTGCAAGGTGCAATTCTGAAATTTTTTGCTTTTTCCTGCTCCTCTTAGCATGATAAAGAAGATTCAAAGAGAGTGAGATGCCAGCTCCTTTCGTTCAGTCAGTAGCTTCAATCATTTCAGGACGTTTTTCAATGGCAAAAATCATTGAATATTATAAATGCACAAACAGTAATTTCTCCGCATTGCAAGGTGCAATTCTGAAATTTTTTTTACTTTTTCCTGCTCCTCTTAGCATGATAAAGAAGATTCAAAGAGAGTGAGATGCCAGCTCCTTTCATTCAGTCAGTAGCTTCAATCATTTCTGGTATATGAATAACATGATGTTTTTCAATGGCAAAAATCAATGAATATTGTAAATGCACAAACAGTAATTTCTCCGCATTGCAAGGTGCAAGTCTGAAATTTTTTGCTTTTTCCTGCTCCTCTTAGCATGATAAAGAAGATTCAAAGAGAGTGAGATGCCAGCTACTTTCATTCAGTCAGTAGCTTCAATCATTTCTGGACGTTTTTCAATGGTAAAAATCAATGAATATTGTAAATGCACAAACAGTAATTTCTCCACATTGCAAGGTGCAATTCTGAAATTTTTTGCTTTTTCCTGCTCCTCTTAGCATGATAAAGAAGATTCAAAGAGAGTGAGATGCCAGCTCCTTTCATTCAGTCAGTAGCTTCAAACATTTCTGGTATATGAATAACATGATGTTTTTCAATGGCAAAAATCAATGAATATTGTAAATGCACAAACAGTAATTTCTCCGCATTGCAAGGTGCAATTCTGAAATTTTTTGCTTTTTCCTGCTACTCTTAGCATGATAAAGAAGATTCAAAGAGAGTGAGGTGCCAGCTCCTTTCATTCAGTCAGTAGCTTCAAACATTTCTGGTATATGAATAACATGTTTTTCAATGGCAAAAATCAATGAATATTGTAAATGCACAAACAGTAATTTCTCCGCATTGCAAGGTGCAATTCTGAAATTTTTTGCTTTTTCCTGCTCCTCTTAGCATGATAAAGAAGATTCAAAGAGAGTGAGATGCCAGCTCCTTTCATTCAGTCAGTAGCTTCAATCATTTCTGGACGTTTTTCAATGGCAAAAATCAATGAATATTGTAAATGCACAAACAGTAATTTCTCCGCATTGCAAGGTGCAATTCTGAAATTTTTTGCTTTTTCCTGCTCCTCTTAGCATGATAAAGAAGATTCAAAGAGAGTGAGATGTCAGCTCCTTTCATTCAGTCAGTAGCTTCAAACATTTCTGGTATATGAATAACATGATGTTTTTCAATGGCAAAAATCAATGAATATTGTAAATGCACAAACAGTAATTTCTCCGCATTGCAAGGTGCAATTCTGAAATTTTTTGCTTTTTCCTGCTCCTCTTAGCATGATAAAGAAGATTCAAAGAGAGTGAGATGCCAGCTCCTTTCATTCAGTCAGTAGCTTCAATCATTTCTGGATGTTTTTCAATGGCAAAAATCAATGAATATTGTAAATGCACAAACAGTAATTTCTCCGCATTGCAAGGTGCAATTCTGAAATTTTTTGCTTTTTCCCGCTCCTCTTAGCATGATAAAGAAGATTCAAAGAGAGTGGGGTGCCAGCTCCTTTCATTCAGTCAGTAGCTTCAAACATTTCTGGTATATGAATAACATGATGTTTTTCAATGGCAAAAATCAATGAATATTGTAAATGCACAAACAGTAATTTCTCCGCATTGCAAGGTGCAATTCTGAAATTTTTTGCTTTTTCCTGCTCCTCTTAGCATGATAAAGAAGATTCAAAGAGAGTGAGATGCCAGCTCCTTTCGTTCAGTCAGTAGCTTCAATCATTTCTGGACGTTTTTCAATGGCAAAAATCATTGAATATTATAAATGCACAAACAGTAATTTCTCCGCATTGCAAGGTGCAATTCTGAAATTTTTTACTTTTTCCTGCTCCTCTTAGCATGATAAAGAAGATTCAAAGAGAGTGAGATGCCAGCTCCTTTCATTCAGTCAGTAGCTTCAATCATTTCTGGTATATGAATAACATGATGTTTTTCAATGGCAAAAATCAATGAATATTGTAAATGCACAAACAGTAATTTCTCCGCATTGCAAGGTGCAATTCTGAAATTTTTTGCTTTTTCCTGCTCCTCTTAGCATGATAAAGAAGATTCAAAGAGAGTGAGATGCCAGCTCCTTTCATTCAGTCAGTAGCTTCAAACATTTCTGGTATATGAATAACATGATGTTTTTCAATGGCAAAAATCAATGAATATTGTAAATGCACAAACAGTAATTTCTCCGCATTGCAAGGTGCAAGTCTGAAATTTTTTGCTTTTTCCTGCTCCTCTTAGCATGATAAAGAAGATTCAAAGAGAGTGAGATGCCAGCTACTTTCATTCAGTCAGTAGCTTCAATCATTTCTGGACGTTTTTCAATGGTAAAAATCAATGAATATTGTAAATGCACAAACAGTAATTTCTCCACATTGCAAGGTGCAATTCTGAAATTTTTTGCTTTTTCCTGCTCCTCTTAGCATGATAAAGAAGATTCAAAGAGAGTGAGATGCCAGCTCCTTTCATTCAGTCAGTAGCTTCAAACATTTCTGGTATATGAATAACATGATGTTTTTCAATGGCAAAAATCAATGAATATTGTAAATGCACAAACAGTAATTTCTCCGCATTGCAAGGTGCAATTCTGAAATTTTTTGCTTTTTCCTGCTCCTCTTAGCATGATAAAGAAGATTCAAAGAGAGTGAGATGCCAGCTCCTTTCATTCAGTCAGTAGCTTCAAACATTTCTGGTATATGAATAACGATGTTTTTCAATGGCAAAAATCAATGAATATTGTAAATGCACAAACAGTAATTTCTCCGCATTGCAAGGTGCAAGTCTGAAATTTTTTGCTTTTTCCTGCTCCTCTTAGCATGATAAAGAAGATTCAAAGAGAGTGAGATGCCAGCTACTTTCATTCAGTCAGTAGCTTCAATCATTTCTGGACGTTTTTCAATGGTAAAAATCAATGAATATTGTAAATGCACAAACAGTAATTTCTCCACATTGCAAGGTGCAATTCTGAAATTTTTTGCTTTTTCCTGCTCCTCTTAGCATGATAAAGAAGATTCAAAGAGAGTGAGATGCCAGCTCCTTTCATTCAGTCAGTAGCTTCAATCATTTCTGGACGTTTTTCAATGGCAAAAACCAATGAATATTGTAAATGCACAAACAGTAATTTCTCCGCATTGCAAGGTGCAATTCTGAAATTTTTTGCTTTTTCCTGCTCCTCTTAGCATGATAAAGAAGATTCAAAGAGAGTGAGATGCCAGCTCCTTTCATTCAGTCAGTACCTTCAATCATTTCTGGACGTTTTTCAATGGCAAAAATCAATGAATATTGTAAATGCACAAACAGTAATTTCTCCGCATTGCAAGGTGCAATTCTGAAATTTTTTGCTTTTTCCCGCTCCTCTTAGCATGATAAAGAAGATTCAAAGAGAGTGAGGTGCCAGCTCCTTTCATTCAGTCAGTAGCTTCAAACATTTCTGGTATATGAATAACATGTTTTTCAATGGCAAAAATCAATGAATATTGTAAATGCACAAACAGTAATTTCTCCGCATTGCAAGGTGCAATTCTGAAATTTTTTGTTTTTTCCTGCTCCTCTTAGCATGATAAAGAAGATTCAAAGAGAGTGAGATGCCAGCTCCTTTCATTCAGTCAGTAGCTTCAATCATTTCTGGACGTTTTTCAATGGCAAAAATCAATGAATATTGTAAATGCACAAACAGTAATTTCTCCGCATTGCAAGGTGCAATTCTGAAATTTTTTGCTTTTTCCTGCTCCTCTTAGCATGATAAAGAAGATTCAAAGAGAGTGAGATGTCAGCTCCTTTCATTCAGTCAGTAGCTTCAAACATTTCTGGTATATGAATAACATGATGTTTTTCAATGGCAAAAATCAATGAATATTGTAAATGCACAAACAGTAATTTCTCCGCATTGCAAGGTGCAATTCTGAAATTTTTTGCTTTTTCCTGCTCCTTTTAGCATGATAAAGAAGATTCAAAGAGAGTGAGATGCCAGCTCCTTTCATTCAGTCAGTAGCTTCAATCATTTCTGGATGTTTTTCAATGGCAAAAATCAATGAATATTGTAAATGCACAAACAGTAATTTCTCCGCATTGCAAGGTGCAATTCTGAAATTTTTTGCTTTTTCCTGCTCCTCTTAGCATGATAAAGAAGATTCAAAGAGAGTGAGATGCCAGCTCCTTTCGTTCAGTCAGTAGCTTCAATCATTTCTGGACGTTTTTCAATGGCAAAAATCATTGAATATTATAAATGCACAAACAGTAATTTCTCCGCATTGCAAGGTGCAATTCTGAAATTTTTTGCTTTTTCCCGCTCCTCTTAGCATGATAAAGAAGATTCAAAGAGAGTGAGGTGCCAGCTCCTTTCATTCAGTCAGTAGCTTCAAACATTTCTGGTATATGAATAACATGTTTTTCAATGGCAAAAATCAATGAATATTGTAAATGCACAAACAGTAATTTCTCCGCATTGCAAGGTGCAATTCTGAAATTTTTTGCTTTTTCCTGCTCCTCTTAGCATGATAAAGAAGATTCAAAGAGAGTGAGATGCCAGCTCCTTTCATTCAGTCAGTAGCTTCAATCATTTCTGGACGTTTTTCAATGGCAAAAATCAATGAATATTGTAAATGCACAAACAGTAATTTCTCCGCATTGCAAGGTGCAATTCTGAAATTTTTTGCCTTTTCCTGCTCCTCTTAGCATGATAAAGAAGATTCAAAGAGAGTGAGATGCCAGCTCCTTTCATTCAGTCAGTAGCTTCAAACATTTCTGGTATATGAATAACATGATGTTTTTCAATGGCAAAAATCAATGAATATTGTAAATGCACAAACAGTAATTTCTCCGCATTGCAAGGTGCAATTCTGAAATTTTTTGCTTTTTCCTGCTCCTCTTAGCATGATAAAGAAGATTCAAAGAGAGTGAGATGCCAGCTCCTTTCATTCAGTCAGTAGCTTCAATCATTTCTGGATGTTTTTCAATGGCAAAAATCAATGAATATTGTAAATGCACAAACAGTAATTTCTCCGCATTGCAAGGTGCAATTCTGAAATTTTTTGCTTTTTCCTGCTCCTCTTAGCATGATAAAGAAGATTCAAAGAGAGTGAGATGCCAGCTCCTTTCGTTCAGTCAGTAGCTTCAATCATTTCTGGACGTTTTTCAATGGCAAAAATCATTGAATATTATAAATGCACAAACAGTAATTTCTCCGCATTGCAAGGTGCAATTCTGAAATTTTATACTTTTTCCTGCTCCTCTTAGCATGATAAAGAAGATTCAAAGAGAGTGAGATGCCAGCTCCTTTCATTCAGTCAGTAGCTTCAAACATTTCTGGTATATGAATAACATGATGTTTTTCAATGGCAAAAATCAATGAATATTGTAAATGCACAAACAGTAATTTCTCCGCATTGCAAGGTGCAAGTCTGAAATTTTTTGCTTTTTCCTGCTCCTCTTAGCATGATAAAGAAGATTCAAAGAGAGTGAGATGCCAGCTACTTTCATTCAGTCAGTAGCTTCAATCATTTCTGGACGTTTTTCAATGGTAAAAATCAATGAATATTGTAAATGCACAAACAGTAATTTCTCCACATTGCAAGGTGCAATTCTGAAATTTTTTGCTTTTTCCTGCTCCTCTTAGCATGATAAAGAAGATTCAAAGAGAGTGAGATGCCAGCTCCTTTCATTCAGTCAGTAGCTTCAAACATTTCTGGTATATGAATAACATGATGTTTTTCAATGGCAAAAATCAATGAATATTGTAAATGCACAAACAGTAATTTCTCCGCATTGCAAGGTGCAATTCTGAAATTTTTTGCTTTTTCCTGCTCCTCTTAGCATGATAAAGAAGATTCAAAGAGAGTGAGATGCCAGCTCCTTTCATTCAGTCAGTAGCTTCAATCATTTCTGGATGTTTTTCAATGGCAAAAATCAATGAATATTGTAAATGCACAAACTGTAATTTCTCCGCATTGCAAGGTGCAATTCTGAAATTTTTTGCTTTTCCTGCTCCTCTTAGCATGATAAAGAAGATTCAAAGAGAGTGAGATGCCAGCTCCTTTCATTCAGTCAGTAGCTTCAATCATTTCTGGACGTTTTTCAATGGCAAAAATCAATGAATATTGTAAATGCACAAACAGTAATTTCTCCGCATTGCAAGGTGCAATTCTGAAATTTTTTGCTTTTTCCTGCTCCTCTTAGCATGATAAAGAAGATTCAAAGAGAGTGAGATGTCAGCTCCTTTCATTCAGTCAGTAGCTTCAAACATTTCTGGTATATGAATAACATGATGTTTTTCAATGGCAAAAATCAATGAATATTGTAAATGCACAAACAGTAATTTCTCCGCATTGCAAGGTGCAATTCTGAAATTTTTTGCTTTTTCCTGCTCCTCTTAGCATGATAAAGAAGATTCAAAGAGAGTGAGATGCCAGCTCCTTTCATTCAGTCAGTAGCTTCAATCATTTCTGGATGTTTTTCAATGGCAAAAATCAATGAATATTGTAAATGCACAAACAGTAATTTCTCCGCATTGCAAGGTGCAATTCTGAAATTTTTTGCTTTTTCCTGCTCCTCTTAGCATGATAAAGAAGATTCAAAGAGAGTGAGATGCCAGCTCCTTTCGTTCAGTCAGTAGCTTCAATCATTTCTGGACGTTTTTCAATGGCAAAAATCATTGAATATTATAAATGCACAAACAGTAATTTCTCCGCATTGCAAGGTGCAATTCTGAAATTTTTTGCTTTTTCCCGCTCCTCTTAGCATGATAAAGAAGATTCAAAGAGAGTGAGGTGCCAGCTCCTTTCATTCAGTCAGTAGCTTCAAACATTTCTGGTATATGAATAACATGTTTTTCAATGGCAAAAATCAATGAATATTGTAAATGCACAAACAGTAATTTCTCCGCATTGCAAGGTGCAATTCTGAAATTTTTTGCTTTTTCCTGCTCCTCTTAGCATGATAAAGAAGATTCAAAGAGAGTGAGATGCCAGCTCCTTTCATTCAGTCAGTAGCTTCAATCATTTCTGGACGTTTTTCAATGGCAAAAATCAATGAATATTGTAAATGCACAAACAGTAATTTCTCCGCATTGCAAGGTGCAATTCTGAAATTTTTTCCTTTTTCCTGCTCCTCTTAGCATGATAAAGAAGATTCAAAGAGAGTGAGATGTCAGCTCCTTTCATTCAGTCAGTAGCTTCAAACATTTCTGGTATATGAATAACATGATGTTTTTCAATGGCAAAAATCAATGAATATTGTAAATGCACAAACAGTAATTTTTCCGCATTGCAAGGTGCAATTCTGAAATTTTTTGCTTTTTCCTGCTCCTCTTAGCATGATAAAGAAGATTCAAAGAGAGTGAGATGCCAGCTCCTTTCATTCAGTCAGTAGCTTCAATCATTTCTGGATGTTTTTCAATGGCAAAAATCAATGAATATTGTAAATGCACAAACAGTAATTTCTCCGCATTGCAAGGTGCAATTCTGAAATTTTTTGCTTTTTCCTGCTCCTCTTAGCATGATAAAGAAGATTCAAAGAGAGTGAGATGCCAGCTCCTTTCGTTCAGTCAGTAGCTTCAATCATTTCTGGACGTTTTTCAATGGCAAAAATCATTGAATATTATAAATGCACAAACAGTAATTTCTCCGCATTGCAAGGTGCAATTCTGAAATTTTTTACTTTTTCCTGCTCCTCTTAGCATGATAAAGAAGATTCAAAGAGAGTGAGATGCCAGCTCCTTTCATTCAGTCAGTAGCTTCAATCATTTCTGGTATATGAATAACATGATGTTTTTCAATGGCAAAAATCAATGAATATTGTAAATGCACAAACAGTAATTTCTCCGCATTGCAAGGTGCAATTCTGAAATTTTTTGCTTTTTCCTGCTCCTCTTAGCATGATAAAGAAGATTCAAAGAGAGTGAGATGCCAGCTCCTTTCATTCAGTCAGTAGCTTCAAACATTTCTGGTATATGAATAACATGATGTTTTTCAATGGCAAAAATCAATGAATATTGTAAATGCACAAACAGTAATTTCTCCGCATTGCAAGGTGCAAGTCTGAAATTTTTTGCTTTTTCCTGCTCCTCTTAGCATGATAAAGAAGATTCAAAGAGAGTGAGATGCCAGCTACTTTCATTCAGTCAGTAGCTTCAATCATTTCTGGACGTTTTTCAATGGTAAAAATCAATGAATATTGTAAATGCACAAACAGTAATTTCTCCACATTGCAAGGTGCAATTCTGAAATTTTTTGCTTTTTCCTGCTCCTCTTAGCATGATAAAGAAGATTCATAGAGAGTGAGATGCCAGCTCCTTTCATTCAGTCAGTAGCTTCAAACATTTCTGGTATATGAATAACATGATGTTTTTCAATGGCAAAAATCAATGAATATTGTAAATGCACAAACAGTAATTTCTCCGCATTGCAAGGTGCAATTCTGAAATTTTTTGCTTTTTCCTGCTCCTCTTAGCATGATAAAGAAGATTCAAAGAGAGTGAGATGCCAGCTCCTTTCATTCAGTCAGTAGCTTCAAACATTTCTGGTATATGAATAACATGATGTTTTTCAATGGCAAAAATCAATGAATATTGTAAATGCACAAACAGTAATTTCTCCGCATTGCAAGGTGCAAGTCTGAAATTTTTTGCTTTTTCCTGCTCCTCTTAGCATGATAAAGAAGATTCAAAGAGAGTGAGATGCCAGCTACTTTCATTCAGTCAGTAGCTTCAATCATTTCTGGACGTTTTTCAATGGTAAAAATCAATGAATATTGTAAATGCACAAACAGTAATTTCTCCACATTGCAAGGTGCAATTCTGAAATTTTTTGCTTTTTCCTGCTCCTCTTAGCATGATAAAGAAGATTCAAAGAGAGTGAGATGCCAGCTCCTTTCATTCAGTCAGTAGCTTCAAACATTTCTGGTATATGAATAACATGATGTTTTTCAATGGCAAAAATCAATGAATATTGTAAATGCACAAACAGTAATTTCTCCGCATTGCAAGGTGCTATTCTGAAATTTTTTGCTTTTTCCTGCTCCTCTTAGCATGATAAAGAAGATTCAAAGAGAGTGAGATGCCAGCTCCTTTCATTCAGTCAGTAGCTTCAATCATTTCTGGATGTTTTTCAATGGCAAAAATCAATGAATATTGTAAATGCACAAACTGTAATTTCTCCGCATTGCAAGGTGCAATTCTGAAATTTTTTGCTTTTTCCTGCTCCTCTTAGCATGATAAAGAAGATTCAAAGAGAGTGAGATGCCAGCTCCTTTCATTCAGTCAGTAGCTTCAATCATTTCTGGACGTTTTTCAATGGCAAAAATCAATGAATATTGTAAATGCACAAACAGTAATTTCTCCGCATTGCAAGGTGCAATTCTGAAATTTTTTGCTTTTTCCTGCTCCTCTTAGCATGATAAAGAAGATTCAAAGAGAGTGAGATGCCAGCTCCTTTCATTCAGTCAGTACCTTCAATCATTTCTGGACGTTTTTCAATGGCAAAAATCAATGAATATTGTAAATGCACAAACAGTAATTTCTCCGCATTGCAAGGTGCAATTCTGAAATTTTTTGCTTTTTCCCGCTCCTCTTAGCATGATAAAGAAGATTCAAAGAGAGTGAGGTGCCAGCTCCTTTCATTCAGTCAGTAGCTTCAAACATTTCAGGTATATGAATAACATGTTTTTCAATGGCAAAAATCAATGAATATTGTAAATGCACAAACAGTAATTTCTCCGCATTGCAAGGTGCAATTCTGAAATTTTTTGCTTTTTCCTGCTCCTCTTAGCATGATAAAGAAGATTCAAAGAGAGTGAGATGCCAGCTCCTTTCATTCAGTCAGTAGCTTCAATCATTTCTGGACGTTTTTCAATGGCAAAAATCAATGAATATTGTAAATGCACAAACAGTAATTTCTCCGCATTGCAAGGTGCAATTCTGAAATTTTTTGCTTTTTCCTGCTCCTCTTAGCATGATAAAGAAGATTCAAAGAGAGTGAGATGCCAGCTCCTTTCATTCAGTCAGTAGCTTCAATCATTTCTGGACGTTTTTCAATGGCAAAAATCAATGAATATTGTAAATGCACAAACAGTAATTTCTCCGCATTGCAAGGTGCAATTCTGAAATTTTTTGCTTTTTCCTGCTCCTCTTAGCATGATAAAGAAGATTCAAAGAGAGTGAGATGCCAGCTCCTTTCATTCAGTCAGTAGCTTCAAACATTTCTGGTATATGAATAACATGATGTTTTTCAATGGCAAAAATCAATGAATATTGTAAATGCACAAACAGTAATTTCTCCGCATTGCAAGGTGCAAGTCTGAAATTTTTTGCTTTTTCCTGCTCCTCTTAGCATGATAAAGAAGATTCAAAGAGAGTGAGATGCCAGCTACTTTCATTCAGTCAGTAGCTTCAATCATTTCTGGACGTTTTTCAATGGTAAAAATCAATGAATATTGTAAATGCACAAACAGTAATTTCTCCACATTGCAAGGTGCAATTCTGAAATTTTTTGCTTTTTCCTGCTCCTCTTAGCATGATAAAGAAGATTCAAAGAGAGTGACATGCCAGCTCCTTTCATTCAGTCAGTAGCTTCAAACATTTCTGATATATGAATAACATGATGTTTTTCAATGGCAAAAATCAATGAATATTGTAAATGCACAAACAGTAATTTCTCCGCATTGCAAGGTGCAATTCTGAAATTTTTTGCTTTTTCCTGCTCCTCTTAGCATGATAAAGAAGATTCAAAGAGAGTGAGATGCCAGCTCCTTTCATTCAGTCAGTAGCTTCAAACATTTCTGGTATATGAATAACATGATGTTTTTCAATGGCAAAAATCAATGAATATTGTAAATGCACAAACAGTAATTTCTCCGCATTGCAAGGTGCAATTCTGAAATTTTTTGCTTTTTCCTGCTCCTCTTAGCATGATAAAGAAGATTCAAAGAGAGTGAGATGCCAGCTCCTTTCATTCAGTCAGTAGCTTCAATCATTTCTGGACGTTTTTCAATGGCAAAAATCAATGAATATTCTAAATGCACAAACAGTAATTTCTCCGCATTGCAAGGTGCAATTCTGAAATTTTTTGCTTTTTCCTGCTCCTCTTAGCATGATAAAGAAGATTCAAAGAGAGTGAGATGTCAGCTCCTTTCATTCAGTCATTAGCTTCAAACATTTCTGGTATAT
>NW_027365917.1:0-87908 GCF_046119375.1 Phyllobates terribilis
GCACAAACAGTAATATTTCCACATTGCAAGGTGCAATTCTGATATTTTTTGCTTTTTCCTGCTAATCCTAGCATGATAAAGAAGATTCAAAGAGAGTGAGATGCCAGCTCCTTTCATTCAGTCAGTAGCTTCAAACATTTCTGGACGTTTTTCAATGGCAAAAATCAATGAATATTGTAAATGCACAAAAAGTAATATCTCCACATTGCAAGGTGCAATTCTGAAATTTTTTGCTTTTTCCTGTTAATCCTAGCATGATAAAGAAGATTCAAAGAGAGTGAGATGCCAGCTCCTTTCATTCAGTCAGTAGCTTCAAACATTTCTGGTATATGAATAACATGATGTTTTTCAATGGCAAAAATCAATGAATATTGTAAATGCACAAACAGTAATATCTCCACATTGCAAGGTGCAAT
The DNA here is from genome assembly GCF_046119375.1 of Phyllobates terribilis. Lineage (NCBI taxonomy): Eukaryota > Metazoa > Chordata > Amphibia > Anura > Dendrobatidae > Phyllobates > Phyllobates terribilis. The sequence continues at coordinate 417 of NW_027365917.1, forward strand.
TCTGAAATTTTTTGCTTTTTCCTGCTAATCCTAGCATGATAAAGAAGATTCAAAGAGAGAGATGCCAGCTCCTTTCATTCAGTCAGTAGCTTCAAACATTTCTGGACGTTTTTCAATGGCAAAAATCAATGAATATTGTAAATGCACAAACAGTAATATCTCCACATTGCAAGGTGCAATTCTGAAATTTTTTGCTTTTTCCTGCTAATCCTAGCATGATAAAGAAGATTCAAAGAGAGTGAGATGCCAGCTCCTTTCATTCAGTCAGTAGCTTCAAACATTTCTGGATGTTTTTCAATGGCAAAAATCAATGAATATTGTAAATGCACAAACAGTAATATCTCCACATTGCAAGGTGCAATTCTGAAATTTTTTGCTTTTTCCTGTTAATCCTAGCATGATAAAGAAGATTCAAAGAGAGTGAGATGCCAGCTCCTTTCATTCAGTCAGTAGCTTCAAACATTTCTGGTATATGAAAAACATGTTTTCCAATGGCAAAAATCAATGAATATTGTAAATGCACAAACAGTAATATCTCCACATTGCAAGGTGCAATTCTGAAATTTTTTGCTTTTTCCTGCTAATCCTAGCATGATAAAGAAGATTCAAAGAGAGTGAGATGCCAGCTCCTTTCATTCAGTCAGTAGCTTCAAACATTTCTGGTATATGAAAAACATGTTTTTCAATGGCAAAAATCAATGAATATTGTAAATGCACAAACACTAATATCTCCACATTGCAAGGTGCAATTCTGAAATTTTTTGCTTTTTCCTGCTAATCCTAGCATGATAAAGAAGATTCAAAGAGAGTGAGATGCCAGCTCCTTTCATTCAGTCAGTAGCTTCAAACATTTCTGGTATATGAAAAACATGTTTTTCAATGGCAAAAATCAATGAATATTGTAAATGCACAAACAGTAATATCTCCACATTGCAAGGTGCAATTCTGAAATTTTTTGCTTTTTCCTGCTAATCCTAGCATGATAAAGAAGATTCAAAGAGAGTGAGATGCCAGCTCCTTTCATTCAGTCAGTAGCTTCAAACATTTCTGGTATATGAAAAACGTTTTTCAATGGCAAAAATCAATGAATATTGTAAATGCACAAACAGTAATATTTCCACATTGCAAGGTGCAATTCTGAAATTTTTTGCTTTTTCCTGCTAATCCTAGCATGATAAAGAAGATTCAAAGAGAGTGAGATGCCAGCTCCTTTCATTCAGTCAGTAGCTTCAAACATTTCTGGACGTTTTTCAATGGCAAAAATCAATGAATATTGTAAATGCACAAACAGTAATATCTCCACATTGCAAGGTGCAATTCTGAAATTTTTTGCTTTTTCCTGTTAATCCTAGCATGATAAAGAAGATTCAAAGAGAGTGAGATGCCAGCTCCTTTCATTCAGTCAGTAGCTTCAAACATTTCTGGTATATGAAAAACATGTTTTTCAATGGCAAAAATCAATGAATATTGTAAATGCACAAACAGTAATATCTCCACATTGCAAGGTGCAATTCTGAAATGTTTTGCTTTTTCCTGCTAATCCTAGCATGATAAAGAAGATTCAAAGAGAGTGAGATGCCAGCTCCTTTCATTCAGTCAGTAGCTTCAAACATTTCTGGACGTTTTTCAATGGCAAAAATCAATGAATATTGTAAATGCACAAACAGTAATATCTCCACATTGCAAGGTGCAATTCTGAAATTTTTTGCTTTTTCCTGTTAATCCTAGCATGATAAAGAAGATTCAAAGAGAGTGAGATGCCAGCTCCTTTCATTCAGTCAGTAGCTTCAAACATTTCTGGTATATGAAAAACATGTTTTTCAATGGCAAAAATCAATGAATATTGTAAATGCACAAACAGTAATATCTCCACATTGCAAGGTGCAATTCTGAAATTTTTTGCTTTTTCCTGCTAATCCTAGCATGATAAAGAAGATTCAAAGAGAGTGAGATGCCAGCTCCTTTCATTCAGTCAGTAGCTTCAAACATTTCTGGTATATGAAAAACATGTTTTTCAATGGCAAAAATCAATGAATATTGTAAATGCACAAACAGTAATATTTCCACATTGCAAGGTGCAATTCTGAAATTTTTTGCTTTTTCCTGCTAATCCTAGCATGATAAAGAAGATTCAAAGAGAGTGAGATGCCAGCTCCTTTCATTCAGTCAGTAGCTTCAAACATTTCTGGACGTTTTTCAATGGCAAAAATCAATGAATATTGTAAATGCACAAAAAGTAATATCTCCACATTGCAAGGTGCAATTCTGAAATTTTTTGCTTTTTCCTGTTAATCCTAGCATGATAAAGAAGATTCAAAGAGAGTGAGATGCCAGCTCCTTTCATTCAGTCAGTAGCTTCAAACATTTCTGGTATATGAATAACATGATGTTTTTCAATGGCAAAAATCAATGAATATTGTAAATGCACAAACAGTAATATCTCCACATTGCAAGGTGCAATTCTGAAATTTTTTGCTTTTTCCTGCTAATCCTAGCATGATAAAGAAGATTCAAAGAGAGAGATGCCAGCTCCTTTCATTCAGTCAGTAGCTTCAAACATTTCTGGACGTTTTTCAATGGCAAAAATCAATGAATATTGTAAATGCACAAACAGTAATATCTCCACATTGCAAGGTGCAATTCTGAAATTTTTTGCTTTTTCCTGCTAATCCTAGCATGATAAAGAAGATTCAAAGAGAGTGAGATGCCAGCTCCTTTCATTCAGTCAGTAGCTTCAAACATTTCTGGACGTTTTTCAATGGCAAAAATCAATGAATATTGTAAATGCACAAACAGTAATATCTCCACATTGCAAGGTGCAATTCTGAAATTTTTTGCTTTTTCCTGTTAATCCTAGCATGATAAAGAAGATTCAAAGCGAGTGAGATGCCAGCTCCTTTCATTCAGTCAGTAGCTTCAAACATTTCTGGTATATGAAAAACATGCTTTTCAATGGCAAAAATCAATGAATATTGTAAATGCACAAACACTAATATCTCCACATTGCAAGGTGCAATTCTGATATTTTTTGCTTTTTCCTGCTAATCCTAGCATGATAAAGAAGATTCAAAGAGAGTGAGATGCCAGCTCCTTTCATTCAGTCAGTAGCTTCAAACATTTCTGGACGTTTTTCAATGGCAAAAATCAATGAATATTGTAAATGCACAAAAAGTAATATCTCCACATTGCAAGGTGCAATTCTGAAATTTTTTGCTTTTTCCTGTTAATCCTAGCATGATAAAGAAGATTCAAAGAGAGTGAGATGCCAGCTCCTTTCATTCAGTCAGTAGCTTCAAACATTTCTGGTATATGAATAACATGATGTTTTTCAATGGCAAAAATCAATGAATATTGTAAATGCACAAACAGTAATATCTCCACATTGCAAGGTGCAATTCTGAAATTTTTTGCTTTTTCCTGCTAATCCTAGCATGATAAAGAAGATTCAAAGAGAGAGATGCCAGCTCCTTTCATTCAGTCAGTAGCTTCAAACATTTCTGGACGTTTTTCAATGGCAAAAATCAATGAATATTGTAAATGCACAAACAGTAATATCTCCACATTGCAAGGTGCAATTCTGAAATTTTTTGCTTTTTCCTGCTAATCCTAGCATGATAAAGAAGATTCAAAGAGAGTGAGATGCCAGCTCCTTTCATTCAGTCAGTAGCTTCAAACATTTCTGGATGTTTTTCAATGGCAAAAATCAATGAATATTGTAAATGCACAAACAGTAATATCTCCACATTGCAAGGTGCAATTCTGAAATTTTTTGCTTTTTCCTGTTAATCCTAGCATGATAAAGAAGATTCAAAGAGAGTGAGATGCCAGCTCCTTTCATTCAGTCAGTAGCTTCAAACATTTCTGGTATATGAAAAACATGTTTTCCAATGGCAAAAATCAATGAATATTGTAAATGCACAAACAGTAATATCTCCACATTGCAAGGTGCAATTCTGAAATTTTTTGCTTTTTCCTGCTAATCCTAGCATGATAAAGAAGATTCAAAGAGAGTGAGATGCCAGCTCCTTTCATTCAGTCAGTAGCTTCAAACATTTCTGGTATATGAAAAACATGTTTTTCAATGGCAAAAATCAATGAATATTGTAAATGCACAAACACTAATATCTCCACATTGCAAGGTGCAATTCTGAAATTTTTTGCTTTTTCCTGCTAATCCTAGCATGATAAAGAAGATTCAAAGAGAGTGAGATGCCAGCTCCTTTCATTCAGTCAGTAGCTTCAAACATTTCTGGTATATGAAAAACATGTTTTTCAATGGCAAAAATCAATGAATATTGTAAATGCACAAACAGTAATATCTCCACATTGCAAGGTGCAATTCTGAAATTTTTTGCTTTTTCCTGCTAATCCTAGCATGATAAAGAAGATTCAAAGAGAGTGAGATGCCAGCTCCTTTCATTCAGTCAGTAGCTTCAAACATTTCTGGTATATGAAAAACGTTTTTCAATGGCAAAAATCAATGAATATTGTAAATGCACAAACAGTAATATTTCCACATTGCAAGGTGCAATTCTGAAATTTTTTGCTTTTTCCTGCTAATCCTAGCATGATAAAGAAGATTCAAAGAGAGTGAGATGCCAGCTCCTTTCATTCAGTCAGTAGCTTCAAACATTTCTGGACGTTTTTCAATGGCAAAAATCAATGAATATTGTAAATGCACAAACAGTAATATCTCCACATTGCAAGGTGCAATTCTGAAATTTTTTGCTTTTTCCTGTTAATCCTAGCATGATAAAGAAGATTCAAAGAGAGTGAGATGCCAGCTCCTTTCATTCAGTCAGTAGCTTCAAACATTTCTGGTATATGAAAAACATGTTTTTCAATGGCAAAAATCAATGAATATTGTAAATGCACAAACAGTAATATCTCCACATTGCAAGGTGCAATTCTGAAATGTTTTGCTTTTTCCTGCTAATCCTAGCATGATAAAGAAGATTCAAAGAGAGTGAGATGCCAGCTCCTTTCATTCAGTCAGTAGCTTCAAACATTTCTGGACGTTTTTCAATGGCAAAAATCAATGAATATTGTAAATGCACAAACAGTAATATCTCCACATTGCAAGGTGCAATTCTGAAATTTTTTGCTTTTTCCTGTTAATCCTAGCATGATAAAGAAGATTCAAAGAGAGTGAGATGCCAGCTCCTTTCATTCAGTCAGTAGCTTCAAACATTTCTGGTATATGAAAAACATGTTTTTCAATGGCAAAAATCAATGAATATTGTAAATGCACAAACAGTAATATCTCCACATTGCAAGGTGCAATTCTGAAATTTTTTGCTTTTTCCTGCTAATCCTAGCATGATAAAGAAGATTCAAAGAGAGTGAGATGCCAGCTCCTTTCATTCAGTCAGTAGCTTCAAACATTTCTGGTATATGAAAAACATGTTTTTCAATGGCAAAAATCAATGAATATTGTAAATGCACAAACAGTAATATTTCCACATTGCAAGGTGCAATTCTGAAATTTTTTGCTTTTTCCTGCTAATCCTAGCATGATAAAGAAGATTCAAAGAGAGTGAGATGCCAGCTCCTTTCATTCAGTCAGTAGCTTCAAACATTTCTGGACGTTTTTCAATGGCAAAAATCAATGAATATTGTAAATGCACAAAAAGTAATATCTCCACATTGCAAGGTGCAATTCTGAAATTTTTTGCTTTTTCCTGTTAATCCTAGCATGATAAAGAAGATTCAAAGAGAGTGAGATGCCAGCTCCTTTCATTCAGTCAGTAGCTTCAAACATTTCTGGTATATGAATAACATGATGTTTTTCAATGGCAAAAATCAATGAATATTGTAAATGCACAAACAGTAATATCTCCACATTGCAAGGTGCAATTCTGAAATTTTTTGCTTTTTCCTGCTAATCCTAGCATGATAAAGAAGATTCAAAGAGAGAGATGCCAGCTCCTTTCATTCAGTCAGTAGCTTCAAACATTTCTGGACGTTTTTCAATGGCAAAAATCAATGAATATTGTAAATGCACAAACAGTAATATCTCCACATTGCAAGGTGCAATTCTGAAATTTTTTGCTTTTTCCTGCTAATCCTAGCATGATAAAGAAGATTCAAAGAGAGTGAGATGCCAGCTCCTTTCATTCAGTCAGTAGCTTCAAACATTTCTGGACGTTTTTCAATGGCAAAAATCAATGAATATTGTAAATGCACAAACAGTAATATCTCCACATTGCAAGGTGCAATTCTGAAATTTTTTGCTTTTTCCTGTTAATCCTAGCATGATAAAGAAGATTCAAAGCGAGTGAGATGCCAGCTCCTTTCATTCAGTCAGTAGCTTCAAACATTTCTGGTATATGAAAAACATGCTTTTCAATGGCAAAAATCAATGAATATTGTAAATGCACAAACACTAATATCTCCACATTGCAAGGTGCAATTCTGAAATTTTTTGCTTTTTCCTGCTAATCCTAGCATGATAAAGAAGATTCAGAGTGAGATGCCAGCTCCTTTCATTCAGTCAGTAGCTTCAAACATTTCTGGTATATGAAAAACATGTTTTTCAATGGCAAAAATCAATGAATATTGTAAATGCACAAACAGTAATATTTCCACATTGCAAGGTGCAATTCTGATATTTTTTCCTTTTTCCTGCTAATCCTAGCATGATAAAGAAGATTCAAAGAGAGTGAGATGCCAGCTCCTTTCATTCAGTCAGTAGCTTCAAACATTTCTGGACGTTTTTCAATGGCAAAAATCAATGAATATTGTAAATGCACAAAAAGTAATATCTCCACATTGCAAGGTGCAATTCTGAAATTTTTTGCTTTTTCCTGTTAATCCTAGCATGATAAAGAAGATTCAAAGAGAGTGAGATGCCAGCTCCTTTCATTCAGTCAGTAGCTTCAAACATTTCTGGTATATGAATAACATGATGTTTTTCAATGGCAAAAATCAATGAATATTGTAAATGCACAAACAGTAATATCTCCACATTGCAAGGTGCAATTCTGAAATTTTTTGCTTTTTCCTGCTAATCCTAGCATGATAAAGAAGATTCAAAGAGAGAGATGCCAGCTCCTTTCATTCAGTCAGTAGCTTCAAACATTTCTGGACGTTTTTCAATGGCAAAAATCAATGAATATTGTAAATGCACAAACAGTAATATCTCCACATTGCAAGGTGCAATTCTGAAATTTTTTGCTTTTTCCTGTTAATCCTAGCATGATAAAGAAGATTCAAAGAGAGTGAGATGCCAGCTCCTTTCATTCAGTCAGTAGCTTCAAACATTTCTGGTATATGAAAAACATGTTTTCCAATGGCAAAAATCAATGAATATTGTAAATGCACAAACAGTAATATCTCCACATTGCAAGGTGCAATTCTGAAATTTTTTGCTTTTTCCTGCTAATCCTAGCATGATAAAGAAGATTCAAAGAGAGTGAGATGCCAGCTCCTTTCATTGAGTCAGTAGCTTCAAACATTTCTGGTATATGAAAAACATGTTTTTCAATGGCAAAAATCAATGAATATTGTAAATGCACAAACACTAATATCTCCACATTGCAAGGTGCAATTCTGAAATTTTTTGCTTTTTCCTGCTAATCCTAGCATGATAAAGAAGATTCAAAGAGAGTGAGATGCCAGCTCCTTTCATTCAGTCAGTAGCTTCAAACATTTCTGGTATATGAAAAACATGTTTTTCAATGGCAAAAATCAATGAATATTGTAAATGCACAAACAGTAATATCTCCACATTGCAAGGTGCAATTCTGAAATTTTTTGCTTTTTCCTGCTAATCCTAGCATGATAAAGAAGATTCAAAGAGAGTGAGATGCCAGCTCCTTTCATTCAGTCAGTAGCTTCAAACATTTCTGGTATATGAAAAACGTTTTTCAATGGCAAAAATCAATGAATATTGTAAATGCACAAACAGTAATATCTCCACATTGCAAGGTGCAATTCTGAAATTTTTTGCTTTTTCCTGCTAATCCTAGCATGATAAAGAAGATTCAAAGAGAGTGAGATGCCAGCTCCTTTCATTCAGTCAGTAGCTTCAAACATTTCTGGTATATGAAAAACATGTTTTTCAATGGCAAAGATCAATGAATATTGTAAATGCACAAACAGTAATATTTCCACATTGCAAGGTGCAATTCTGAAATTTTTTGCTTTTTCCTGCTAATCCTAGCATGATAAAGAAGATTCAAAGAGAGTGAGATGCCAGCTCCTTTCATTCAGTCAGTAGCTTCAAACATTTCTGGACGTTTTTCAATGGCAAAAATCAATGAATATTGTAAATGCACAAACAGTAATATCTCCACATTGCAAGGTGCAATTCTGAAATTTTTTGCTTTTTCCTGTTAATCCTAGCATGATAAAGAAGATTCAAAGCGAGTGAGATGCCAGCTCCTTTCATTCAGTCAGTAGCTTCAAACATTTCTGGTATATGAAAAACATGTTTTTCAATGGCAAAAATCAATGAATATTGTAAATGCACAAACAGTAATATCTCCACATTGCAAGGTGCAATTCTGAAATTTTTTGCTTTTTCCTGCTAATCCTAGCATGATAAAGAAGATTCAAAGAGAGTGAGATGCCAGCTCCTTTCATTCAGTCAGTAGCTTCAAACATTTCTGGTATATGAAAAACATGCTTTTCAATGGCAAAAATCAATGAATATTGTAAATGCACAAACACTAATATCTCCACATTGCAAGGTGCAATTCTGAAATTTTTTGCTTTTTCCTGCTAATCCTAGCATGATAAAGAAGATTCAAAGAGAGTGAGATGCCAGCTCCTTTCATTCAGTCAGTAGCTTCAAACATTTCTGGTATATGAAAAACATGTTTTTCAATGGCAAAAATCAATGAATATTGTAAATGCACAAACAGTAATATTTCCACATTGCAACGTGCAATTCTGATATTTTTTGCTTTTTCCTGCTAATCCTAGCATGATAAAGAAGATTCAAAGAGAGTGAGATGCCAGCTCCTTTCATTCAGTCAGTAGCTTCAAACATTTCTGGACGTTTTTCAATGGCAAAAATCAATGAATATTGTAAATGCACAAAAAGTAATATCTCCACATTGCAAGGTGCAATTCTGAAATTTTTTGCTTTTTCCTGTTAATCCTAGCATGATAAAGAAGATTCAAAGAGAGTGAGATGCCAGCTCCTTTCATTCAGTCAGTAGCTTCAAACATTTCTGGTATATGAATAACATGATGTTTTTCAATGGCAAAAATCAATGAATATTGTAAGTGCACAAACAGTAATATCTCCACATTGCAAGGTGCAATTCTGAAATTTTTTGCTTTTTCCTGCTAATCCTAGCATGATAAAGAAGATTCAAAGAGAGAGATGCCAGCTCCTTTCATTCAGTCAGTAGCTTCAAACATTTCTGGACGTTTTTCAATGGCAAAAATCAATGAATATTGTAAATGCACAAACAGTAATATCTCCACATTGCAAGGTGCAATTCTGAAATTTTTTGCTTTTTCCTGCTAATCCTAGCATGATAAAGAAGATTCAAAGAGAGTGAGATGCCAGCTCCTTTCATTCAGTCAGTAGCTTCAAACATTTCTGGATGTTTTTCAATGGCAAAAATCAATGAATATTGTAAATGCACAAACAGTAATATCTCCACATTGCAAGGTGCAATTCTGAAATTTTTTGCTTTTTCCTGTTAATCCTAGCATGATAAAGAAGATTCAAAGAGAGTGAGATGCCAGCTCCTTTCATTCAGTCAGTAGCTTCAAACATTTCTGGTATATGAAAAACATGTTTTCCAATGGCAAAAATCAATGAATATTGTAAATGCACAAACAGTAATATCTCCACATTGCAAGGTGCAATTCTGAAATTTTTTGCTTTTTCCTGCTAATCCTAGCATGATAAAGAAGATTCAAAGAGAGTGAGATGCCAGCTCCTTTCATTGAGTCAGTAGCTTCAAACATTTCTGGTATATGAAAAACATGTTTTTCAATGGCAAAAATCAATGAATATTGTAAATGCACAAACACTAATATCTCCACATTGCAAGGTGCAATTCTGAAATTTTTTGCTTTTTCCTGCTAATCCTAGCATGATAAAGAAGATTCAAAGAGAGTGAGATGCCAGCTCCTTTCATTCAGTCAGTAGCTTCAAACATTTCTGGTATATGAAAAACATGTTTTTCAATGGCAAAAATCAATGAATATTGTAAATGCACAAACAGTAATATCTCCACATTGCAAGGTGCAATTCTGAAATTTTTTGCTTTTTCCTGCTAATCCTAGCATGATAAAGAAGATTCAAAGAGAGTGAGATGCCAGCTCCTTTCATTCAGTCAGTAGCTTCAAACATTTCTGGTATATGAAAAACGTTTTTCAATGGCAAAAATCAATGAATATTGTAAATGCACAAACAGTAATATCTCCACATTGCAAGGTGCAATTCTGAAATTTTTTGCTTTTTCCTGCTAATCCTAGCATGATAAAGAAGATTCAAAGAGAGTGAGATGCCAGCTCCTTTCATTCAGTCAGTAGCTTCAAACATTTCTGGTATATGAAAAACATGTTTTTCAATGGCAAAAATCAATGAATATTGTAAATGCACAAACAGTAATATTTCCACATTGCAAGGTGCAATTCTGAAATTTTTTGCTTTTTCCTGCTAATCCTAGCATGATAAAGAAGATTCAAAGAGAGTGAGATGCCAGCTCCTTTCATTCAGTCAGTAGCTTCAAACATTTCTGGTATATGAAAAACGTTTTTCAATGGCAAAAATCAATGAATATTGTAAATGCACAAACAGTAATATCTACACATTGCAAGGTGCAATTCTGAAATTTTTTGCTTTTTCCTGCTAATCCTAGCATGATAAAGAAGATTCAAAGAGAGTGAGATGCCAGCTCCTTTCATTCAGTCAGTAGCTTCAAACATTTCTGGTATATGAAAAACATGTTTTTCAATGGCAAAAATCAATGAATATTGTAAATGCACAAACAGTAATATCTCCACATTGCAAGGTGCAATTCTGAAATTTGTTGCTTTTTCCTGTTAATCCTAGCATGATAAAGAAGATTCAAAGAGAGTGAGATGCCAGCTCCTTTCATTCAGTCAGTAGCTTCAAACATTTCTGGTATATGAAAAACATGTTTTTCAATGGCAAAAATCAATGAATATTGTAAATGCACAAACAGTAATATCTCCACATTGCAAGGTGCAATTCTGAAATTTTTTGCTTTTTCCTGCTAATCCTAGCATGATAAAGAAGATTCAAAGAGAGTGAGATGCCAGCTCCTTTCATTCAGTCAGTAGCTTCAAACATTTCTGGACGTTTTTCAATGGCAAAAATCAATGAATATTGTAAATGCACAAACAGTAATATCTCCACATTGCAAGGTGCAATTCTGAAATTTTTTGCTTTTTCCTGTTAATCCTAGCATGATAAAGAAGATTCAAAGAGAGTGAGATGCCAGCTCCTTTCATTCAGTCAGTAGCTTCAAACATTTCTGGTATATGAAAAACATGTTTTTCAATGGCAAAAATCAATGAATATTGTAAATGCACAAACAGTAATATCTCCACATTGCAAGGTGCAGTTCTGAAATTTTTTGCTTTTTCCTGCTAATCCTAGCATGATAAAGAAGATTCAAAGAGAGTGAGATGCCAGCTCCTTTCATTCAGTCAGTAGCTTCAAACATTTCTGGACCTTTTTCAATGGCAAAAATCATTGAATATTGTAAATGCACAAAAAGTAATATCTCCACATTGCAAGGAGCAATTCTGAAATTTTTTACTTTTTCCTGTTAATCCTAGCATGATAAAGAAGATTCAAAGAGAGTGAGATGCCAGCTCCTTTCATTCAGTCAGTAGCTTCAAACATTTCTGGTATATGAATAACATGATGTTTTTCAATGGCAAAAATCAATGAATATTGTAAATGCACAAACAGTAATATCTCCACATTGCAAGGTGCAATTCTGAAATTTTTTGCTTTTTCCTGCTAATCCTAGCATGATAAAGAAGATTCAAAGAGAGTGAGATGCCAGCTCCTTTCATTCAGTCAGTAGCTTCAAACATTTCTGGTATATGAAAAACATGCTTTTCAATGGCAAAAATCAATGAATATTGTAAATGCACAAACACTAATATCTCCACATTGCAAGGTGCAATTCTGAAATTTTTTGCTTTTTCCTGCTAATCCTAGCATGATAAAGAAGATTCAAAGAGAGTGAGATGCCAGCTCCTTTCATTCAGTCAGTAGCTTCAAACATTTCTGGTATATGAAAAACATGTTTTTCAATGGCAAAAATCAATGAATATTGTAAATGCACAAACAGTAATATTTCCACATTGCAAGGTGCAATTCTGATATTTTTTGCTTTTTCCTGCTAATCCTAGCATGATAAAGAAGATTCAAAGAGAGTGAGATGCCAGCTCCTTTCATTCAGTCAGTAGCTTCAAACATTTCTGGACGTTTTTCAATGGCAAAAATCAATGAATATTGTAAATGCACAAAAAGTAATATCTCCACATTGCAAGGTGCAATTCTGAAATTTTTTGCTTTTTCCTGTTAATCCTAGCATGATAAAGAAGATTCAAAGAGAGTGAGATGCCAGCTCCTTTCATTCAGTCAGTAGCTTCAAACATTTCTGGTATATGAATAACATGATGTTTTTCAATGGCAAAAATCAATGAATATTGTAAATGCACAAACAGTAATATCTCCACATTGCAAGGTGCAATTCTGAAATTTTTTGCTTTTTCCTGCTAATCCTAGCATGATAAAGAAGATTCAAAGAGAGAGATGCCAGCTCCTTTCATTCAGTCAGTAGCTTCAAACATTTCTGGACGTTTTTCAATGGCAAAAATCAATGAATATTGTAAATGCACAAACAGTAATATCTCCACATTGCAAGGTGCAATTCTGAAATTTTTTGCTTTTTCCTGCTAATCCTAGCATGATAAAGAAGATTCAAAGAGAGTGAGATGCCAGCTCCTTTCATTCAGTCAGTAGCTTCAAACATTTCTGGATGTTTTTCAATGGCAAAAATCAATGAATATTGTAAATGCACAAACAGTAATATCTCCACATTGCAAGGTGCAATTCTGAAATTTTTTGCTTTTTCCTGTTAATCCTAGCATGATAAAGAAGATTCAAAGAGAGTGAGATGCCAGCTCCTTTCATTCAGTCAGTAGCTTCAAACATTTCTGGTATATGAAAAACATGTTTTTCAATGGCAAAAATCAATGAATATTGTAAATGCACAAACAGTAATATCTCCACATTGCAAGGTGCAATTCTGAAATTTTTTGCTTTTTCCTGCTAATCCTAGCATGATAAAGAAGATTCAAAGAGAGTGAGATGCCAGCTCCTTTCATTGAGTCAGTAGCTTCAAACATTTCTGGTATATGAAAAACATGTTTTTCAATGGCAAAAATCAATGAATATTGTAAATGCACAAACACTAATATCTCCACATTGCAAGGTGCAATTCTGAAATTTTTTGCTTTTTCCTGCTAATCCTAGCATGATAAAGAAGATTCAAAGAGAGTGAGATGCCAGCTCCTTTCATTCAGTCAGTAGCTTCAAACATTTCTGGTATATGAAAAACATGTTTTTCAATGGCAAAAATCAATGAATATTGTAAATGCACAAACAGTAATATCTCCACATTGCAAGGTGCAATTCTGAAATTTTTTGCTTTTTCCTGCTAATCCTAGCATGATAAAGAAGATTCAAAGAGAGTGAGATGCCAGCTCCTTTCATTCAGTCAGTAGCTTCAAACATTTCTGGTATATGAAAAACGTTTTTCAATGGCAAAAATCAATGAATATTGTAAATGCACAAACAGTAATATCTCCACATTGCAAGGTGCAATTCTGAAATTTTTTGCTTTTTCCTGCTAATCCTAGCATGATAAAGAAGATTCAAAGAGAGTGAGATGCCAGCTCCTTTCATTCAGTCAGTAGCTTCAAACATTTCTGGTATATGAAAAACATGTTTTTCAATGGCAAAAATCAATGAATATTGTAAATGCACAAACAGTAATATTTCCACATTGCAAGGTGCAATTCTGAAATTTTTTGCTTTTTCCTGCTAATCCTAGCATGATAAAGAAGATTCAAAGAGAGTGAGATGCCAGCTCCTTTCATTCAGTCAGTAGCTTCAAACATTTCTGGTATATGAAAAACGTTTTTCAATGGCAAAAATCAATGAATATTGTAAATGCACAAACAGTAATATCTACACATTGCAAGGTGCAATTCTGAAATTTTTTGCTTTTTCCTGCTAATCCTAGCATGATAAAGAAGATTCAAAGAGAGTGAGATGCCAGCTCCTTTCATTCAGTCAGTAGCTTCAAACATTTCTGGTATATGAAAAACATGTTTTTCAATGGCAAAAATCAATGAATATTGTAAATGCACAAACAGTAATATCTCCACATTGCAAGGTGCAATTCTGAAATTTTTTGCTTTTTCCTGCTAATCCTAGCATGATAAAGAAGATTCAAAGAGAGTGAGATGCCAGCTCCTTTCATTCAGTCAGTAGCTTCAAACATTTCTGGACCTTTTTCAATGGCAAAAATCAATGAATATTGTAAATGCACAAACAGTAATATCTCCACATTGCAAGGTGCAATTCTGAAATTTTTTGCTTTTTCCTGTTAATCCTAGCATGATAAAGAAGATTCAAAGAGAGTGAGATGCCAGCTCCTTTCATTCAGTCAGTAGCTTCAAACATTTCTGGTATATGAATAACATGATGTTTTTCAATGGCAAAAATCAATGAATATTGTAAATGCACAAACAGTAATATCTCCACATTGCAAGGTGCAATTCTGAAATTTTTTGCTTTTTCCTGCTAATCCTAGCATGATAAAGAAGATTCAAAGAGAGTGAGATGCCAGCTCCTTTCATTCAGTCAGTAGCTTCAAACATTTCTGGACGTTTTTCAAAGGCAAAAATCAATGAATATTGTAAATGCACAAACAGTAATATCTCCACATTGCAAGGTGCAATTCTGAAATTTTTTGCTTTTTCCTGCTAATCCTAGCATGATAAAGAAGATTCAAAGAGAGTGAGATGCCAGCTCCTTTCATTCAGTCAGTAGCTTCAAACATTTCTGGACGTTTTTCAATGGCAAAAATCAATGAATATTGTAAATGCACAAACAGTAATATCTCCACATTGCAAGGTGCAATTCTGAAATTTTTTGCTTTTTCCTGTTAATCCTAGCATGATAAAGAAGATTCAAAGAGAGTGAGATGCCAGCTCCTTTCATTCAGTCAGTAGCTTCAAACATTTCTGGACGTTTTTCAATGGCAAAAATCAATGAATATTGTAAATGCACAAACAGTAATATCTCCACATTGCAAGGTGCAATTCTGAAATTTTTTGCTTTTTCCTGCTAATCCTAGCAGGATAAAGAAGATTCAAAGAGAGTGAGATGCCAGCTCCTTTCATTCAGTCAGTAGCTTCAAACATTTCTGGTATATGAAAAACATGTTTTTCAATGGCAAAAATCAATGAATATTGTAAATGCACAAACAGTAATATCTCCACATTGCAAGGTGCAATTCTGAAATTTTTTGCTTTTTCCTGCTAATCCTAGCATGATAAAGAAGATTCAAAGAGAGTGAGATGCCAGCTCCTTTCATTCAGTCAGTAGCTTCAAACATTTCTGGTTTATGAAAAACATGTTTTTCAATGGCAAAAATCAATGAATATTGTAAATGCACAAAAAGTAATATCTCCACATTGCAAGGTGCAATTCTGAAATTTTTTGCTTTTTCCTGCTAATCTTAGCATGATAAAGAAGATTCAAAGAGAGTGAGGTGCCAGCTCCTTTCATTCAGTCAGTAGCTTCAAACATTTCTGGACGTTTTTCAATGGCAAAAATCAATGAATATTGTAAATGCACAAACAGTAATATCTCAACATTGCAAGGTGCAATTCTGAAATTTTTTGCTTTTTCGTGCTAATCCTAGCATGATAAAGAAGATTCAAAGAGAGTGAGATGCCAGCTCCTTTCATTCAGTCAGTAGCTTCAAACATTTCTGGACGTTTTTCAATGGCAAAAATCAATGAATATTGTAAATGCACAAACAGTAATATCTCCACATTGCAAGGTGCAATTCTGAAATTTTTTGCTTTTTCCTGCTAATCCTAGCAGGATAAAGAAGATTCAAAGAGAGTGAGATGCCAGCTCCTTTCATTCAGTCAGTAGCTTCAAACATTTCTGGTATATGAAAAACATGTTTTTCAATGGCAAAAATCAATGAATATTGTAAATGCACAAACAGTAATATCTCCACATTGCAAGGTGCAATTCTGAAATTTTTTGCTTTTTCCTGCTAATCCTAGCATGATAAAGAAGATTCAAAGAGAGTGAGATGCCAGCTCCTTTCATTCAGTCAGTAGCTTCAAACATTTCTGGTATATGAAAAACATGTTTTTCAATGGCAAAAATCAATGAATATTGTAAATGCACAAACAGTAATATCTCCACATTGCAAGGTGCAATTCTGAAATTTTTTGCTTTTTCCTGCTAATCCTAGCATGATAAAGAAGATTCAAAGAGAGTGAGATGCCAGCTCCTTTCATTCAGTCAGTAGCTTCAAACATTTCTGGACCTTTTTCAATGGCAAAAATCAATGAATATTGTAAATGCACAAACAGTAATATCTCCACATTGCAAGGTGCAATTCTGAAATTTTTTGCTTTTTCCTGTTAATCCTAGCATGATAAAGAAGATTCAAAGAGAGTGAGATGCCAGCTCCTTTCATTCAGTCAGTAGCTTCAAACATTTCTGGTATATGAATAACATGATGTTTTTCAATGGCAAAAATCAATGAATATTGTAAATGCACAAACAGTAATATCTCCACATTGCAAGGTGCAATTCTGAAATTTTTTGCTTTTTCCTGCTAATCCTAGCATGATAAAGAAGATTCAAAGAGAGTGAGATGCCAGCTCCTTTCATTCAGTCAGTAGCTTCAAACATTTCTGGACGTTTTTCAAAGGCAAAAATCAATGAATATTGTAAATGCACAAACAGTAATATCTCCACATTGCAAGGTGCAATTCTGAAATTTTTTGCTTTTTCCTGCTAATCCTAGCATGATAAAGAAGATTCAAAGAGAGTGAGATGCCAGCTCCTTTCATTCAGTCAGTAGCTTCAAACATTTCTGGACGTTTTTCAATGGCAAAAATCAATGAATATTGTAAATGCACAAACAGTAATATCTCCACATTGCAAGGTGCAATTCTGAAATTTTTTGCTTTTTCCTGTTAATCCTAGCATGATAAAGAAGATTCAAAGAGAGTGAGATGCCAGCTCCTTTCATTCAGTCAGTAGCTTCAAACATTTCTGGACGTTTTTCAATGGCAAAAATCAATGAATATTGTAAATGCACAAACAGTAATATCTCCACATTGCAAGGTGCAATTCTGAAATTTTTTGCTTTTTCCTGCTAATCCTAGCAGGATAAAGAAGATTCAAAGAGAGTGAGATGCCAGCTCCTTTCATTCAGTCAGTAGCTTCAAACATTTCTGGTATATGAAAAACATGTTTTTCAATGGCAAAAATCAATGAATATTGTAAATGCACAAACAGTAATATCTCCACATTGCAAGGTGCAATTCTGAAATTTTTTGCTTTTTCCTGCTAATCCTAGCATGATAAAGAAGATTCAAAGAGAGTGAGATGCCAGCTCCTTTCATTCAGTCAGTAGCTTCAAACATTTCTGGTTTATGAAAAACATGTTTTTCAATGGCAAAAATCAATGAATATTGTAAATGCACAAAAAGTAATATCTCCACATTGCAAGGTGCAATTCTGAAATTTTTTGCTTTTTCCTGCTAATCTTAGCATGATAAAGAAGATTCAAAGAGAGTGAGGTGCCAGCTCCTTTCATTCAGTCAGTAGCTTCAAACATTTCTGGACGTTTTTCAATGGCAAAAATCAATGAATATTGTAAATGCACAAACAGTAATATCTCAACATTGCAAGGTGCAATTCTGAAATTTTTTGCTTTTTCGTGCTAATCCTAGCATGATAAAGAAGATTCAAAGAGAGTGAGATGCCAGCTCCTTTCATTCAGTCAGTAGCTTCAAACATTTCTGGACGTTTTTCAATGGCAAAAATCAATGAATATTGTAAATGCACAAACAGTAATATCTCCACATTGCAAGGTGCAATTCTGAAATTTTTTGCTTTTTCCTGCTAATCCTAGCAGGATAAAGAAGATTCAAAGAGAGTGAGATGCCAGCTCCTTTCATTCAGTCAGTAGCTTCAAACATTTCTGGTATATGAAAAACATGTTTTTCAATGGCAAAAATCAATGAATATTGTAAATGCACAAACAGTAATATCTCCACATTGCAAGGTGCAATTCTGAAATTTTTTGCTTTTTCCTGCTAATCCTAGCATGATAAAGAAGATTCAAACAGAGTGAGATGCCAGCTACTTTCATTCAGTCAGTAGCTTCAAACATTTCTGGTATATGAAAAACATGTTTTTCAATGGCAAAAATCAATGAATATTGTAAATGCACAAACAGTAATATCTCCACATTGCAAGGTGCAATTCTGAAATTTTTTGCTTTTTCCTGCTAATCCTAGCATGATAAAGAAGATTCAAAGAGAGTGAGATGCCAGCTCCTTTCATTCAGTCAGTAGCTTCAAACATTTCTGGTATATGAAAAACATGTTTTTCAATGGCAAAAATCAATGAATATTGTAAATGCACAAACAGTAATATCTCCACATTGCAAGGTGCAATTCTGAAATTTTTTGCTTTTTCCTGCTAATCTTAGCATGATAAAGAAGATTCAAAGAGAGTGAGGTGCCAGCTCCTTTCATTCAGTCAGTAGCTTCAAACATTTCTGGACGTTTTTCAATGGCAAAAATCAATGAATATTGTAAATGCACAAACAGTAATATCTCAACATTGCAAGGTGCAATTCTGAAATTTTTTGCTTTTTCCTGCTAATCCTAGCATGATAAAGAAGATTCAAAGAGAGTGAGATGCCAGCTCCTTTCATTCAGTCAGTAGCTTCAAACATTTCTGGACGTTTTTCAATGGCAAAAATCAATGAATATTGTAAATGCACAAACAGTAATATCTCCACATTGCAAGGTGCAATTCTGAAATTTTTTGCTTTTTCCTGCTAATCCTAGCAGGATAAAGAAGATTCAAAGAGAGTGAGATGCCAGCTCCTTTCATTCAGTCAGTAGCTTCAAACATTTCTGGTATATGAAAAACATGTTTTTCAATGGCAAAAATCAATGAATATTGTAAATGCACAAACAGTAATATCTCCACATTGCAAGGTGCAATTCTGAAATTTTTTGCTTTTTCCTGCTAATCCTAGCATGATAAAGAAGATTCAAACAGAGTGAGATGCCAGCTCCTTTCATTCAGTCAGTAGCTTCAAACATTTCTGGTATATGAAAAACATGTTTTTCAATGGCAAAAATCAATGAATATTGTAAATGCACAAACAGTAATATCTCCACATTGCAAGGTGCAATTCTGAAATTTTTTGCTTTTTCCTGCTAATCCTAGCATGATAAAGAAGATTCAAAGAGAGTGAGATGCCAGCTCCTTTCATTCAGTCAGTAGCTTCAAACATTTCTGGTATATGAAAAACATGTTTTTCAATGGCAAAAATCAATGAATATTGTAAATGCACAAACAGTAATATCTCCACATTGCAAGGTGCAATTCTGAAATTTTTTGCTTTTTCCTGCTAATCCTAGCATGATAAAGAAGATTCAAAGAGAGTGAGATGCCAGCTCCTTTCATTCAGTCAGTAGCTTCAAACATTTCTGGACGTTTTTCAATGGCAAAAATCAATGAATATTGTAAATGCACAAACAGTAATATCTCCACATTGCAATGTGCAATTCTGAAATTTTTTGCTTTTTCCTGTTAATCCTAGCATGATAAAGAAGATTCAAAGAGAGTGAGATGCCAGCTCCTTTCATTCAGTCAGTAGCTTCAAACATTTCTGGTATATGAATAACATGATGTTTTTCAATGGCAAAAATCAATGAATATTGTAAATGCACAAACAGTAATATCTCCACATTGCAAGGTGCAATTCTGAAATTTTTTGCTTTTTCCTGCTAATCCTAGCATGATAAAGAAGATTCAAAGAGAGTGAGATGCCAGCTCCTTTCATTCAGTCAGTAGCTTCAAACATTTCTGGATGTTTTTCAAAGGCAAAAATCAATGAATATTGTAAATGCACAAACAGTAATATCTCCACATTGCAAGGTGCAATTCTGAAATTTTTTGCTTTTTCCTGCTAATCCTAGCATGATAAAGAAGATTCAAAGAGAGTGAGATGCCAGCTCCTTTCATTCAGTCAGTAGCTTCAAACATTTCTGGACGTTTTTCAATGGCAAAAATCAATGAATATTGTAAATGCACAAACAGTAATATCTCCACATTGCAAGGTGCAATTCTGAAATTTTTTGCTTTTTCCTGCTAATCCTAGCAGGATAAAGAAGATTCAAAGAGAGTGAGATGCCAGCTCCTTTCATTCAGTCAGTAGCTTCAAACATTTCTGGTATATGAAAAACATGTTTTTCAATGGCAAAAATCAATGAATATTGTAAATGCACAAACAGTAATATCTCCACATTGCAAGGTGCAATTCTGAAATTTTTTGCTTTTTCCTGCTAATCCTAGCATGATAAAGAAGATTCAAAGAGAGTGAGATGCCAGCTCCTTTCATTCAGTCAGTAGCTTCAAACATTTCTGGTTTATGAAAAACATGTTTTTCAATGGCAAAAATCAATGAATATTGTAAATGCACAAAAAGTAATATCTCCACATTGCAAGGTGCAATTCTGAAATTTTTTGCTTTTTCCTGCTAATCTTAGCATGATAAAGAAGATTCAAAGAGAGTGAGGTGCCAGCTCCTTTCATTCAGTCAGTAGCTTCAAACATTTCTGGACGTTTTTCAATGGCAAAAATCAATGAATATTGTAAATGCACAAACAGTAATATCTCAACATTGCAAGGTGCAATTCTGAAATTTTTTGCTTTTTCGTGCTAATCCTAGCATGATAAAGAAGATTCAAAGAGAGTGAGATGCCAGCTCCTTTCATTCAGTCAGTAGCTTCAAACATTTCTGGACGTTTTTCAATGGCAAAAATCAATGAATATTGTAAATGCACAAACAGTAATATCTCCACATTGCAAGGTGCAATTCTGAAATTTTTTGCTTTTTCCTGCTAATCCTAGCAGGATAAAGAAGATTCAAAGAGAGTGAGATGCCAGCTCCTTTCATTCAGTCAGTAGCTTCAAACATTTCTGGTATATGAAAAACATGTTTTTCAATGGCAAAAATCAATGAATATTGTAAATGCACAAACAGTAATATCTCCACATTGCAAGGTGCAATTCTGAAATTTTTTGCTTTTTCCTGCTAATCCTAGCATGATAAAGAAGATTCAAACAGAGTGAGATGCCAGCTCCTTTCATTCAGTCAGTAGCTTCAAACATTTCTGGTATATGAAAAACATGTTTTTCAATGGCAAAAATCAATGAATATTGTAAATGCACAAACAGTAATATCTCCACATTGCAAGGTGCAATTCTGAAATTTTTTGCTTTTTCCTGCTAATCCTAGCATGATAAAGAAGATTCAAAGAGAGTGAGATGCCAGCTCCTTTCATTCAGTCAGTAGCTTCAAACATTTCTGGTATATGAAAAACATGTTTTTCAATGGCAAAAATCAATGAATATTGTAAATGCACAAACAGTAATATCTCCACATTGCAAGGTGCAATTCTGAAATTTTTTGCTTTTTCCTGCTAATCTTAGCATGATAAAGAAGATTCAAAGAGAGTGAGGTGCCAGCTCCTTTCATTCAGTCAGTAGCTTCAAACATTTCTGGACGTTTTTCAATGGCAAAAATCAATGAATATTGTAAATGCACAAACAGTAATATCTCAACATTGCAAGGTGCAATTCTGAAATTTTTTGCTTTTTCCTGCTAATCCTAGCATGATAAAGAAGATTCAAAGAGAGTGAGATGCCAGCTCCTTTCATTCAGTCAGTAGCTTCAAACATTTCTGGACGTTTTTCAATGGCAAAAATCAATGAATATTGTAAATGCACAAACAGTAATATCTCCACATTGCAAGGTGCAATTCTGAAATTTTTTGCTTTTTCCTGCTAATCCTAGCAGGATAAAGAAGATTCAAAGAGAGTGAGATGCCAGCTCCTTTCATTTAGTCAGTAGCTTCAAACATTTCTGGTATATGAAAAACATGTTTTTCAATGGCAAAAATCAATGAATATTGTAAATGCACAAACAGTAATATCTCCACATTGCAAGGTGCAATTCTGAAATTTTTTGCTTTTTCCTGCTAATCCTAGCATGATAAAGAAGATTCAAACAGAGTGAGATGCCAGCTCCTTTCATTCAGTCAGTAGCTTCAAACATTTCTGGTATATGAAAAACATGTTTTTCAATGGCAAAAATCAATGAATATTGTAAATGCACAAACAGTAATATCTCCACATTGCAAGGTGCAATTCTGAAATTTTTTGCTTTTTCCTGCTAATCCTAGCATGATAAAGAAGATTCAAAGAGAGTGAGATGCCAGCTCCTTTCATTCAGTCAGTAGCTTCAAACATTTCTGGTATATGAAAAACATGTTTTTCAATGGCAAAAATCAATGAATATTGTAAATGCACAAACAGTAATATCTCCACATTGCAAGGTGCAATTCTGAAATTTTTTGCTTTTTCCTGCTAATCCTAGCATGATAAAGAAGATTCAAAGAGAGTGAGATGCCAGCTCCTTTCATTCAGTCAGTAGCTTCAAACATTTCTGGACGTTTTTCAATGGCAAAAATCAATGAATATTGTAAATGCACAAACAGTAATATCTCCACATTGCAATGTGCAATTCTGAAATTTTTTGCTTTTTCCTGTTAATCCTAGCATGATAAAGAAGATTCAAAGAGAGTGAGATGCCAGCTCCTTTCATTCAGTCAGTAGCTTCAAACATTTCTGGTATATGAATAACATGATGTTTTTCAATGGCAAAAATCAATGAATATTGTAAATGCACAAACAGTAATATCTCCACATTGCAAGGTGCAATTCTGAAATTTTTTGCTTTTTCCTGCTAATCCTAGCATGATAAAGAAGATTCAAAGAGAGTGAGATGCCAGCTCCTTTCATTCAGTCAGTAGCTTCAAACATTTCTGGACGTTTTTCAAAGGCAAAAATCAATGAATATTGTAAATGCACAAACAGTAATATCTCCACATTGCAAGGTGCAATTCTGAAATTTTTTGCTTTTTCCTGCTAATCCTAGCATGATAAAGAAGATTCAAAGAGAGTGAGATGCCAGCTCCTTTCATTCAGTCAGTAGCTTCAAACATTTCTGGACGTTTTTCAATGGCAAAAATCAATGAATATTGTAAATGCACAAACAGTAATATCTCCACATTGCAAGGTGCAATTCTGAAATTTTTTGCTTTTTCCTGTTAATCCTAGCATGATAAAGAAGATTCAAAGAGAGTGAGATGCCAGCTCCTTTCATTCAGTCAGTAGCTTCAAACATTTCTGGTATATGAAAAACATGTTTTTCAATGGCAAAAATCAATGAATATTGTAAATGCACAAACAGTAATATCTCCACATTGCAAGGTGGAATTCTGAAATTTTTTGCTTTTTCCTGCTAATCCTAGCATGATAAAGAAGATTCAAAGAGAGTGAGATGCCAGCTCCATTCATTCAGTCAGTAGCTTCAAACATTTCTGGTATATGAAAAACGTTTTTCAATGGCAAAAATCAATGAATATTGTAAATGCACAAACAGTAATATCTCCACATTGCAAGGTGCAATTCTGAAATTTTTTGCTTTTTCCTGTTAATCCTAGCATGATAAAGAAGATTCAAAGAGAGTGAGATGCCAGCTCCTTTCATTCAGTCAGTAGCTTTAAACATTTCTGGACGTTTTTCAATGGCAAAAATCAATGAACATTGTAAATGCACAAACAGTAATATCTCCACATTGCAAGGTGCAATTCTGAAATTTTTTGCTTTTTCCTGCTAATCCTAGCATGATAAAGAAGATTCAAAGAGAGTGAGATGCCAGCTCCTTTCATTCAGTCAGTAGCTTCAAACATTTCTGGTATATGAAAAACATGTTTTTCAATGGCAAAAATCAATGAATATTGTAAATGCACAAACAGTAATATCTCCACATTGCAAGGTGCAATTCTGAAATTTTTTGCTTTTTCCTGCTAATCCTAGCATGATAAAGAAGATTCAAAGAGAGTGAGATGCCAGCTCCTTTCATTCAGTCAGTAGCTTCAAACATTTCTGGACGTTTTTCAATGGCAAAAATCAATGAATATTGTAAATGCACAAACAGTAATATCTCCACATTGCAAGGTGCAATTCTGAAATTTTTTGCTTTTTCCTGTTAATCCTAGCATGATAAAGAAGATTCAAAGAGAGTGAGATGCCAGCTCCTTTCATTCAGTCAGTAGCTTCAAACATTTCTGGTATATGAAAAACATGTTTTTCAATGGCAAAAATCAATGAATATTGTAAATGCACAAACAGTAATATCTCCACATTGCAAGGTGGAATTCTGAAATTTTTTGCTTTTTCCTGCTAATCCTAGCATGATAAAGAAGATTCAAAGAGAGTGAGATGCCAGCTCCATTCATTCAGTCAGTAGCTTCAAACATTTCTGGTATATGAAAAACATGTTTTTCAATGGCAAAAATCAATGAATATTGTAAATGCACAAACAGTAATATCTCCACATTGCAAGGTGCAATTCTGAAATTTTTTGCTTTTTCCTGTTAATCCTAGCATGATAAAGAAGATTCAAAGAGAGTGAGATGCCAGCTCCTTTCATTCAGTCAGTAGCTTTAAACATTTCTGGACGTTTTTCAATGGCAAAAATCAATGAACATTGTAAATGCACAAACAGTAATATCTCCACATTGCAAGGTGCAATTCTGAAATTTTTTGCTTTTTCCTGCTAATCCTAGCATGATAAAGAAGATTCAAAGAGAGTGAGATGCCAGCTCCTTTCATTCAGTCAGTAGCTTCAAACATTTCTGGACGTTTTTCAATGGCAAAAATCAATGAATATTGTAAATGCACAAACAGTAATATCTCCACATTGCAAGGTGCAATTCTGAAATTTTTTGCTTTTTCCTGCTAATCCTAGCAGGATAAAGAAGATTCAAAGAGATTGAGATGCCAGCTCCTTTCATTCAGTCAGTAGCTTCAAACATTTCTAGTATATGAAAAACATGTTTTTCAATGGCAAAAATCAATGAATATTGTAAATGCACAAACAGTAATATCTCCACATTGCAAGGTGCAATTCTGAAATTTTTTGCTTTTTCCTGCTAATCCTAGCATGATAAAGAAGATTCAAAGAGAGTGAGATGCCAGCTCCTTTCATTCAGTCAGTAGCTTCAAACATTTCTGGTATATGAAAAACATGTTTTTCAATGGCAAAAATCAATGAATATTGTAAATGCACAAACAGTAATATCTCCACATTGCAAGGTGCAATTCTGAAATTTTTTGCTTTTTCCTGCTAATCCTAGCATGATAAAGAAGATTCAAAGAGAGTGAGGTGCCAGCTCCTTTCATTCAGTCAGTAGCTTCAAACATTTCTTGACGTTTTTCAATGGCAAAAATCAATGAATATTGTAAATGCACAAACAGTAATATCTCCACATTGCAAGGTGCAATTCTGAAATTTTTTGCTTTTTCCTGCTAATCCTAGCATGATAAAGAAGATTCAAAGAGAGTGAGATGCCAGCTCCTTTCATTCAGTCAGTAGCTTCAAACATTTCTGGACGTTTTTCAATGGCAAAAATCAATGAATATTGTAAATGCACAAACAGTAATATCTCCACATTGCAAGGTGCAATTCTGAAATTTTTTGCTTTTTCCTGCTAATCCTAGCAGGATAAAGAAGATTCAAAGAGAGTGAGATGCCAGCTCCTTTCATTCAGTCAGTAGCTTCAAACATTTCTGGTATATGAAAAACATGTTTTTCAATGGCAAAAATCAATGAATATTGTAAATGCACAAACAGTAATATCTCCACATTGCAAGGTGCAATTCTGAAATTTTTTGCTTTTTCCTGCTAATCCTAGCATGATAAAGAAGATTCAAACAGAGTGAGATGCCAGCTCCTTTCATTCAGTCAGTAGCTTCAAACATTTCTGGTATATGAAAAACATGTTTTTCAATGGCAAAAATCAATGAATATTGTAAATGCACAAACAGTAATATCTCCACATTGCAAGGTGCAATTCTGAAATTTTTTGCTTTTTCCTGCTAATCCTAGCATGATAAAGAAGATTCAAAGAGAGTGAGATGCCAGCTCCTTTCATTCAGTCAGTAGCTTCAAACATTTCTGGACGTTTTTCAATGGCAAAAATCAATGAATATTGTAAATGCACAAACAGTAATATCTCCACATTGCAAGGTGCAATTCTGAAATTTTTTGCTTTCTCCTGTTAATCCTAGCATGATAAAGAAGATTCAAAGAGAGTGAGATGCCAGCTCCTTTCATTCAGTCAGTAGCTTCAAACATTTCTGGTATATGAATAACATGATGTTTTTCAATGGCAAAAATCAATGAATATTGTAAATGCACAAACAGTAATATCTCCACATTGCAAGGTGCAATTCTGAAATTTTTTGCTTTTTCCTGCTAATCCTAGCATGATAAAGAAGATTCAAAGAGAGTGAGATGCCAGCTCCTTTCATTCAGTCAGTAGCTTCAAACATTTCTGGACGTTTTTCAAAGGCAAAAATCAATGAATATTGTAAATGCACAAACAGTAATATCTCCACATTGCAATTTGCAATTCTGAAATTTTTTGCTTTTTCCTGCTAATCCTAGCATGATAAAGAAGATTCAAAGAGAGTGAGATGCCAGCTCCTTTCATTCAGTCAGTAGCTTCAAACATTTCTGGACGTTTTTCAATGGCAAAAATCAATGAATATTGTAAATGCACAAACAGTAATATCTCCACATTGCAAGGTGCAATTCTGAAATTTTTTGCTTTTTCCTGCTAATCCTAGCATGATAAAGAAGATTCAAACAGAGTGAGATGCCAGCTCCTTTCATTCAGTCAGTAGCTTCAAACATTTCTGGTATATGAAAAACATGTTTTTCAATGGCAAAAATCAATGAATATTGTAAATGCACAAACAGTAATATCTCCACATTGCAAGGTGCAATTCTGAAATTTTTTGCTTTTTCCTGCTAATCCTAGCATGATAAAGAAGATTCAAAGAGAGTGAGATGCCAGCTCCTTTCATTCAGTCAGTAGCTTCAAACATTTCTGGTATATGAAAAACATGTTTTTCAATGGCAAAAATCAATGAATATTGTAAATGCACAAACAGTAATATCTCCACATTGCAAGGTGCAATTCTGAAATTTTTTGCTTTTTCCTGCTAATCCTAGCATGATAAAGAAGATTCAAAGAGAGTGAGATGCCAGCTCCTTTCATTCAGTCAGTAGCTTCAAACATTTCTGGACGTTTTTCAATGGCAAAAATCAATGAATATTGTAAATGCACAAACAGTAATATCTCCACATTGCAAGGTGCAATTCTGAAATTTTTTGCTTTTTCCTGTTAATCCTAGCATGATAAAGAAGATTCAAAGAGAGTGAGATGCCAGCTCCTTTCATTCAGTCAGTAGCTTCAAACATTTCTGGTATATGAATAACATGATGTTTTTCAATGGCAAAAATCAATGAATATTGTAAATGCACAAACAGTAATATCTCCACATTGCAAGGTGCAATTCTGAAATTTTTTGCTTTTTCCTGCTAATCCTAGCATGATAAAGAAGATTCAAAGAGAGTGAGATGCCAGCTCCTTTCATTCAGTCAGTAGCTTCAAACATTTCTGGACGTTTTTCAAAGGCAAAAATCAATGAATATTGTAAATGCACAAACAGTAATATCTCCACATTGCAAGGTGCAATTCTGAAATTTTTTGCTTTTTCCTGCTAATCCTAGCATGATAAAGAAGATTCAAAGAGAGTGAGATGCCAGCTCCTTTCATTCAGTCAGTAGCTTCAAACATTTCTGGACGTTTTTCAATGGCAAAAATCAATGAATATTGTAAATGCACAAACAGTAATATCTCCACATTGCAAGGTGCAATTCTGAAATTTTTTGCTTTTTCCTGTTAATCCTAGCATGATAAAGAAGATTCAAAGAGAGTGAGATGCCAGCTCCTTTCATTCAGTCAGTAGCTTCAAACATTTCTGGTATATGAAAAACATGTTTTTCAATGGCAAAAATCAATGAATATTGTAAATGCACAAACAGTAATATCTCCACATTGCAAGGTGGAATTCTGAAATTTTTTGCTTTTTCCTGCTAATCCTAGCATGATAAAGAAGATTCAAAGAGAGTGAGATGCCAGCTCCATTCATTCAGTCAGTAGCTTCAAACATTTCTGGTATATGAAAAACGTTTTTCAATGGCAAAAATCAATGAATATTGTAAATGCACAAACAGTAATATCTCCACATTGCAAGGTGCAATTCTGAAATTTTTTGCTTTTTCCTGTTAATCCTAGCATGATAAAGAAGATTCAAAGAGAGTGAGATGCCAGCTCCTTTCATTCAGTCAGTAGCTTTAAACATTTCTGGACGTTTTTCAATGGCAAAAATCAATGAACATTGTAAATGCACAAACAGTAATATCTCCACATTGCAAGGTGCAATTCTGAAATTTTTTGCTTTTTCCTGCTAATCCTAGCATGATAAAGAAGATTCAAAGAGAGTGAGATGCCAGCTCCTTTCATTCAGTCAGTAGCTTCAAACATTTCTGGTATATGAAAAACATGTTTTTCAATGGCAAAAATCAATGAATATTGTAAATGCACAAACAGTAATATCTCCACATTGCAAGGTGCAATTCTGAAATTTTTTGCTTTTTCCTGCTAATCCTAGCATGATAAAGAAGATTCAAAGAGAGTGAGATGCCAGCTCCTTTCATTCAGTCAGTAGCTTCAAACATTTCTGGACGTTTTTCAATGGCAAAAATCAATGAATATTGTAAATGCACAAACAGTAATATCTCCACATTGCAAGGTGCAATTCTGAAATTTTTTGCTTTTTCCTGTTAATCCTAGCATGATAAAGAAGATTCAAAGAGAGTGAGATGCCAGCTCCTTTCATTCAGTCAGTAGCTTCAAACATTTCTGGTATATGAAAAACATGTTTTTCAATGGCAAAAATCAATGAATATTGTAAATGCACAAACAGTAATATCTCCACATTGCAAGGTGGAATTCTGAAATTTTTTGCTTTTTCCTGCTAATCCTAGCATGATAAAGAAGATTCAAAGAGAGTGAGATGCCAGCTCCATTCATTCAGTCAGTAGCTTCAAACATTTCTGGTATATGAAAAACGTTTTTCAATGGCAAAA
The DNA here is from genome assembly GCF_046119375.1 of Phyllobates terribilis. Taxonomy (NCBI): domain Eukaryota; kingdom Metazoa; phylum Chordata; class Amphibia; order Anura; family Dendrobatidae; genus Phyllobates; species Phyllobates terribilis. Next base: position 29,858 of record NW_027365917.1, read on the forward strand.
ATCAATGAATATTGTAAATGCACAAACAGTAATATCTCCACATTGCAAGGTGCAATTCTGAAATTTTTTGCTTTTTCCTGTTAATCCTAGCATGATAAAGAAGATTCAAAGAGAGTGAGATGCCAGCTCCTTTCATTCAGTCAGTAGCTTTAAACATTTCTGGACGTTTTTCAATGGCAAAAATCAATGAACATTGTAAATGCACAAACAGTAATATCTCCACATTGCAAGGTGCAATTCTGAAATTTTTTGCTTTTTCCTGCTAATCCTAGCATGATAAAGAAGATTCAAAGAGAGTGAGATGCCAGCTCCTTTCATTCAGTCAGTAGCTTCAAACATTTCTGGTATATGAAAAACATGTTTTTCAATGGCAAAAATCAATGAATATTGTAAATGCACAAACAGTAATATCTCCACATTGCAAGGTGCAATTCTGAAATTTTTTGCTTTTTCCTGCTAATCCTAGCATGATAAAGAAGATTCAAAGAGAGTGAGATGCCAGCTCCTTTCATTCAGTCAGTAGCTTCAAACATTTCTGGACGTTTTTCAATGGCAAAAATCAATGTATATTGTAAATGCACAAACAGTAATATCTCCACATTGCAAGGTGCAATTCTGAAATTTTTTGCTTTTTCCTGTTAATCCTAGCATGATAAAGAAGATTCAAAGAGAGTGAGATGCCAGCTCCTTTCATTCAGTCAGTAGCTTCAAACATTTCTGGTATATGAAAAACATGTTTTTCAATGGCAAAAATCAATGAATATTGTAAATGCACAAACAGTAATATCTCCACATTGCAAGGTGGAATTCTGAAATTTTTTGCTTTTTCCTGCTAATCCTAGCATGATAAAGAAGATTCAAAGAGAGTGAGATGCCAGCTCCATTCATTCAGTCAGTAGCTTCAAACATTTCTGGTATATGAAAAACATGTTTTTCAATGGCAAAAATCAATGAATATTGTAAATGCACAAACAGTAATATCTCCACATTGCAAGGTGCAATTCTGAAATTTTTTGCTTTTTCCTGTTAATCCTAGCATGATAAAGAAGATTCAAAGAGAGTGAGATGCCAGCTCCTTTCATTCAGTCAGTAGCTTCAAACATTTCTGGTATATGAAAAACATGTTTTTCAATGGCAAAAATCAATGAATATTGTAAATGCACAAACAGTAATATCTCCACATTGCAAGGTGCAATTCTGAAATTTTTTGCTTTTTCCTGCTAATCCTAGCATGATAAAGAAGATTCAAAGAGAGTGAGGTGCCAGCTCCTTTCATTCAGTCAGTAGCTTCAAACATTTCTTGACGTTTTTCAATGGCAAAAATCAATGAATATTGTAAATGCACAAACAGTAATATCTCCACATTGCAAGGTGCAATTCTGAAATTTTTTGCTTTTTCCTGCTAATCCTAGCATGATAAAGAAGATTCAAAGAGAGTGAGATGCCAGCTCCTTTCATTCAGTCAGTAGCTTCAAACATTTCTGGACGTTTTTCAATGGCAAAAATCAATGAATATTGTAAATGCACAAACAGTAATATCTCCACATTGCAAGGTGCAATTCTGAAATTTTTTGCTTTTTCCTGCTAATCCTAGCAGGATAAAGAAGATTCAAAGAGAGTGAGATGCCAGCTCCTTTCATTCAGTCAGTAGCTTCAAACATTTCTGGTATATGAAAAACATGTTTTTCAATGGCAAAAATCAATGAATATTGTAAATGCACAAACAGTAATATCTCCACATTGCAAGGTGCAATTCTGAAATTTTTTGCTTTTTCCTGCTAATCCTAGCATGATAAAGAAGATTCAAACAGAGTGAGATGCCAGCTCCTTTCATTCAGTCAGTAGCTTCAAACATTTCTGGTATATGAAAAACATGTTTTTCAATGGCAAAAATCAATGAATATTGTAAATGCACAAACAGTAATATCTCCACATTGCAAGGTGCAATTCTGAAATTTTTTGCTTTTTCCTGCTAATCCTAGCATGATAAAGAAGATTCAAAGAGAGTGAGATGCCAGCTCCTTTCATTCAGTCAGTAGCTTCAAACATTTCTGGACGTTTTTCAATGGCAAAAATCAATGAATATTGTAAATGCACAAACAGTAATATCTCCACATTGCAAGGTGCAATTCTGAAATTTTTTGCTTTTTCCTGCTAATCCTAGCATGATAAAGAAGATTCAAAGAGAGTGAGGTGCCAGCTCCTTTCATTCAGTCAGTAGCTTCAAACATTTCTTGACGTTTTTCAATGGCAAAAATCAATGAATATTGTAAATGCACAAACAGTAATATCTCCACATTGCAAGGTGCAATTCTGAAATTTTTTGCTTTTTCCTGCTAATCCTAGCATGATAAAGAAGATTCAAAGAGAGTGAGATGCCAGCTCCTTTCATTCAGTCAGTAGCTTCAAACATTTCTGGACGTTTTTCAATGGCAAAAATCAATGAATATTGTAAATGCACAAACAGTAATATCTCCACATTGCAAGGTGCAATTCTGAAATTTTTTGCTTTTTCCTGCTAATCCTAGCAGGATAAAGAAGATTCAAAGAGAGTGAGATGCCAGCTCCTTTCATTCAGTCAGTAGCTTCAAACATTTCTGGTATATGAAAAACATGTTTTTCAATGGCAAAAATCAATGAATATTGTAAATGCACAAACAGTAATATCTCCACATTGCAAGGTGCAATTCTGAAATTTTTTGCTTTTTCCTGCTAATCCTAGCATGATAAAGAAGATTCAAACAGAGTGAGATGCCAGCTCCTTTCATTCAGTCAGTAGCTTCAAACATTTCTGGTATATGAAAAACATGTTTTTCAATGGCAAAAATCAATGAATATTGTAAATGCACAAACAGTAATATCTCCACATTGCAAGGTGCAATTCTGAAATTTTTTGCTTTTTCCTGCTAATCCTAGCATGATAAAGAAGATTCAAAGAGAGTGAGATGCCAGCTCCTTTCATTCAGTCAGTAGCTTCAAACATTTCTGGACGTTTTTCAATGGCAAAAATCAATGAATATTGTAAATGCACAAACAGTAATATCTCCACATTGCAAGGTGCAATTCTGAAATTTTTTGCTTTTTCCTGTTAATCCTAGCATGATAAAGAAGATTCAAAGAGAGTGAGATGCCAGCTCCTTTCATTCAGTCAGTAGCTTCAAACATTTCTGGTATATGAATAACATGATGTTTTTCAATGGCAAAAATCAATGAATATTGTAAATGCACAAACAGTAATATCTCCACATTGCAAGGTGCAATTCTGAAATTTTTTGCTTTTTCCTGCTAATCCTAGCATGATAAAGAAGATTCAAAGAGAGTGAGATGCCAGCTCCTTTCATTCAGTCAGTAGCTTCAAACATTTCTGGACGTTTTTCAAAGGCAAAAATCAATGAATATTGTAAATGCACAAACAGTAATATCTCCACATTGCAAGGTGCAATTCTGAAATTTTTTGCTTTTTCCTGCTAATCCTAGCATGATAAAGAAGATTCAAAGAGAGTGAGATGCCAGCTCCTTTCATTCAGTCAGTAGCTTCAAACATTTCTGGACGTTTTTCAATGGCAAAAATCAATGAATATTGTAAATGCACAAACAGTAATATCTCCACATTGCAAGGTGCAATTCTGAAATTTTTTGCTTTTTCCTGCTAATCCTAGCATGATAAAGAAGATTCAAAGAGAGTGAGATGCCAGCTCCTTTCATTCAGTCAGTAGCTTCAAACATTTCTGGTATATGAAAAACATGCTTTTCAATGGCAAAAATCAATGAATATTGTAAATGCACAAACACTAATATCTCCACATTGCAAGGTGCAATTCTGAAATTTTTTGCTTTTTCCTGCTAATCCTAGCATGATAAAGAAGATTCAAAGAGAGTGAGATGCCAGCTCCTTTCATTCAGTCAGTAGCTTCAAACATTTCTGGTATATGAAAAACATGTTTTTCAATGGCAAAAATCAATGAATATTGTAAATGCACAAACAGTAAAATTTCCACATTGCAAGGTGCAATTCTGATATTTTTTGCTTTTTCCTGCTAATCCTAGCATGATAAAGAAGATTCAAAGAGAGTGAGATGCCAGCTCCTTTCATTCAGTCAGTAGCTTCAAACATTTCTGGACGTTTTTCAATGGCAAAAATCAATGAATATTGTAAATGCACAAAAAGTAATATCTCCACATTGCAAGGTGCAATTCTGAAATTTTTTGCTTTTTCCTGTTAATCCTAGCATGATAAAGAAGATTCAAAGAGAGTGAGATGCCAGCTCCTTTCATTCAGTCAGTAGCTTCAAACATTTCTGGTATATTAATAACATGATGTTTTTCAATGGCAAAAATCAATGAATATTGTAAATGCACAAACAGTAATATCTCCACATTGCAAGGTGCAATTCTGAAATTTTTTGCTTTTTCCTGCTAATCCTAGCATGATAAAGAAGATTCAAAGAGAGAGATGCCAGCTCCTTTCATTCAGTCAGTAGCTTCAAACATTTCTGGACGTTTTTCAATGGCAAAAATCAATGAATATTGTAAATGCACAAACAGTAATATCTCCACATTGCAAGGTGCAATTCTGAAATTTTTTGCTTTTTCCTGCTAATCCTAGCATGATAAAGAAGATTCAAAGAGAGTGAGATGCCAGCTCCTTTCATTCAGTCAGTAGCTTCAAACATTTCTGGATGTTTTTCAATGGCAAAAATCAATGAATATTGTAAATGCACAAACAGTAATATCTCCACATTGCAAGGTGCAATTCTGAAATTTTTTGCTTTTTCCTGTTAATCCTAGCATGATAAAGAAGATTCAAAGAGAGTGAGATGCCAGCTCCTTTCATTCAGTCAGTAGCTTCAAACATTTCTGGTATATGAAAAACATGTTTTCCAATGGCAAAAATCAATGAATATTGTAAATGCACAAACAGTAATATCTCCACATTGCAAGGTGCAATTCTGAAATTTTTTGCTTTTTCCTGCTAATCCTAGCATGATAAAGAAGATTCAAAGAGAGTGAGATGCCAGCTCCTTTCATTGAGTCAGTAGCTTCAAACATTTCTGGTATATGAAAAACATGTTTTTCAATGGCAAAAATCAATGAATATTGTAAATGCACAAACACTAATATCTCCACATTGCAAGGTGCAATTCTGAAATTTTTTGCTTTTTCCTGCTAATCCTAGCATGATAAAGAAGATTCAAAGAGAGTGAGATGCCAGCTCCTTTCATTCAGTCAGTAGCTTCAAACATTTCTGGTATATGAAAAACATGTTTTTCAATGGCAAAAATCAATGAATATTGTAAATGCACAAACAGTAATATCTCCACATTGCAATGTGCAATTCTGAAATTTTTTGCTTTTTCCTGCTAATCCTAGCATGATAAAGAAGATTCAAAGAGAGTGAGATGCCAGCTCCTTTCATTCAGTCAGTAGCTTCAAACATTTCTGGTATATGAAAAACGTTTTTCAATGGCAAAAATCAATGAATATTGTAAATGCACAAACAGTAATATCTCCACATTGCAAGGTGCAATTCTGAAATTTTTTGCTTTTTCCTGCTAATCCTAGCATGATAAAGAAGATTCAAAGAGAGTGAGATGCCAGCTCCTTTCATTCAGTCAGTAGCTTCAAACATTTCTGGTATATGAAAAACATGTTTTTCAATGGCAAAAATCAATGAATATTGTAAATGCACAAACAGTAATATTTCCACATTGCAAGGTGCAATTCTGAAATTTTTTGCTTTTTCCTGCTAATCCTAGCATGATAAAGAAGATTCAAAGAGAGTGAGATGCCAGCTCCTTTCATTCAGTCAGTAGCTTCAAACATTTCTGGTATATGAAAAACGTTTTTCAATGGCAAAAATCAATGAATATTGTAAATGCACAAACAGTAATATCTACACATTGCAAGGTGCAATTCTGAAATTTTTTGCTTTTTCCTGCTAATCCTAGCATGATAAAGAAGATTCAAAGAGAGTGAGATGCCAGCTCCTTTCATTCAGTCAGTAGCTTCAAACATTTCTGGTATATGAAAAACATGTTTTTCAATGGCAAAAATCAATGAATATTGTAAATGCACAAACAGTAATATCTCCACATTGCAAGGTGCAATTCTGAAATTTGTTGCTTTTTCCTGTTAATCCTAGCATGATAAAGAAGATTCAAAGAGAGTGAGATGCCAGCTCCTTTCATTCAGTCAGTAGCTTCAAACATTTCTGGTATATGAAAAACATGTTTTTCAATGGCAAAAATCAATGAATATTGTAAATGCACAAACAGTAATATCTCCACATTGCAAGGTGCAATTCTGAAATTTTTTGCTTTTTCCTGCTAATCCTAGCATGATAAAGAAGATTCAAAGAGAGTGAGATGCCAGCTCCTTTCATTCAGTCAGTAGCTTCAAACATTTCTGGACGTTTTTCAATGGCAAAAATCAATGAATATTGTAAATGCACAAACAGTAATATCTCCACATTGCAAGGTGCAATTCTGAAATTTTTTGCTTTTTCCTGTTAATCCTAGCATGATAAAGAAGATTCAAAGAGAGTGAGATGCCAGCTCCTTTCATTCAGTCAGTAGCTTCAAACATTTCTGGTATATGAAAAACATGTTTTTCAATGGCAAAAATCAATGAATATTGTAAATGCACAAACAGTAATATCTCCACATTGCAAGGTGCAATTCTGAAATTTTTTGCTTTTTCCTGCTAATCCTAGCATGATAAAGAAGATTCAAAGAGAGTGAGATGCCAGCTCCTTTCATTCAGTCAGTAGCTTCAAACATTTCTGGACCTTTTTCAATGGCAAAAATCATTGAATATTGTAAATGCACAAAAAGTAATATCTCCACATTGCAAGGAGCAATTCTGAAATTTTTTACTTTTTCCTGTTAATCCTAGCATGATAAAGAAGATTCAAAGAGAGTGAGATGCCAGCTCCTTTCATTCAGTCAGTAGCTTCAAACATTTCTGGTATATGAATAACATGATGTTTTTCAATGGCAAAAATCAATGAATATTGTAAATGCACAAACAGTAATATCTCCACATTGCAAGGTGCAATTCTGAAATTTTTTGCTTTTTCCTGCTAATCCTAGCATGATAAAGAAGATTCAAAGAGAGTGAGATGCCAGCTCCTTTCATTCAGTCAGTAGCTTCAAACATTTCTGGTATATGAAAAACATGCTTTTCAATGGCAAAAATCAATGAATATTGTAAATGCACAAACACTAATATCTCCACATTGCAAGGTGCAATTCTGAAATTTTTTGTTTTTTCCTGCTAATCCTAGCATGATAAAGAAGATTCAAAGAGAGTGAGATGCCAGCTCCTTTCATTCAGTCAGTAGCTTCAAACATTTCTGGTATATGAAAAACATGTTTTTCAATGGCAAAAATCAATGAATATTGTAAATGCACAAACAGTAATATTTCCACATTGCAAGGTGCAATTCTGATATTTTTTGCTTTTTCCTGCTAATCCTAGCATGATAAAGAAGATTCAAAGAGAGTGAGATGCCAGCTCCTTTCATTCAGTCAGTAGCTTCAAACATTTCTGGACGTTTTTCAATGGCAAAAATCAATGAATATTGTAAATGCACAAAAAGTAATATCTCCACATTGCAAGGTGCAATTCTGAAATTTTTTGCTTTTTCCTGTTAATCCTAGCATGATAAAGAAGATTCAAAGAGAGTGAGATGCCAGCTCCTTTCATTCAGTCAGTAGCTTCAAACATATGAAAAACATGTTTTTCAATGGCAAAAATCAATGAATATTGTAAATGCACAAACAGTAATATCTCCACATTGCAAGGTGCAATTCTGAAATTTTTTGCTTTTTCCTGCTAATCCTAGCATGATAAAGAAGATTCAAAGAGAGTGAGATGCCAGCTCCTTTCATTCAGTCAGTAGCTTCAAACATTTCTGGTATATGAAAAACGTTTTTCAATGGCAAAAATCAATGAATATTGTAAATGCACAAACAGTAATATCTCCACATTGCAAGGTGCAATTCTGAAATTTTTTGCTTTTTCCTGCTAATCCTAGCATGATAAAGAAGATTCAAAGAGAGTGAGATGCCAGCTCCTTTCATTCAGTCAGTAGCTTCAAACATTTCTGGTATATGAAAAACATGTTTTTCAATGGCAAAAATCAATGAATATTGTAAATGCACAAACAGTAATATTTCCACATTGCAAGGTGCAATTCTGAAATTTTTTGCTTTTTCCTGCTAATCCTAGCATGATAAAGAAGATTCAAAGAGAGTGAGATGCCAGCTCCTTTCATTCAGTCAGTAGCTTCAAACATTTCTGGTATATGAAAAACGTTTTTCAATGGCAAAAATCAATGAATATTGTAAATGCACAAACAGTAATATCTACACATTGCAAGGTGCAATTCTGAAATTTTTTGCTTTTTCCTGCTAATCCTAGCATGATAAAGAAGATTCAAAGAGAGTGAGATGCCAGCTCCTTTCATTCAGTCAGTAGCTTCAAACATTTCTGGTATATGAAAAACATGTTTTTCAATGGCAAAAATCAATGAATATTGTAAATGCACAAACAGTAATATCTCCACATTGCAAGGTGCAATTCTGAAATTTGTTGCTTTTTCCTGTTAATCCTAGCATGATAAAGAAGATTCAAAGAGAGTGAGATGCCAGCTCCTTTCATTCAGTCAGTAGCTTCAAACATTTCTGGTATATGAAAAACATGTTTTTCAATGGCAAAAATCAATGAATATTGTAAATGCACAAACAGTAATATCTCCACATTGCAAGGTGCAATTCTGAAATTTTTTGCTTTTTCCTGCTAATCCTAGCATGATAAAGAAGATTCAAAGAGAGTGAGATGCCAGCTCCTTTCATTCAGTCAGTAGCTTCAAACATTTCTGGACGTTTTTCAATGGCAAAAATCAATGAATATTGTAAATGCACAAACAGTAATATCTCCACATTGCAAGGTGCAATTCTGAAATTTTTTGCTTTTTCCTGTTAATCCTAGCATGATAAAGAAGATTCAAAGAGAGTGAGATGCCAGCTCCTTTCATTCAGTCAGTAGCTTCAAACATTTCTGGTATATGAAAAACATGTTTTTCAATGGCAAAAATCAATGAATATTGTAAATGCACAAACAGTAATATCTCCACATTGCAAGGTGCAATTCTGAAATTTTTTGCTTTTTCCTGCTAATCCTAGCATGATAAAGAAGATTCAAAGAGAGTGAGATGCCAGCTCCTTTCATTCAGTCAGTAGCTTCAAACATTTCTGGACCTTTTTCAATGGCAAAAATCATTGAATATTGTAAATGCACAAAAAGTAATATCTCCACATTGCAAGGAGCAATTCTGAAATTTTTTACTTTTTCCTGTTAATCCTAGCATGATAAAGAAGATTCAAAGAGAGTGAGATGCCAGCTCCTTTCATTCAGTCAGTAGCTTCAAACATTTCTGGTATATGAATAACATGATGTTTTTCAATGGCAAAAATCAATGAATATTGTAAATGCACAAACAGTAATATCTCCACATTGCAAGGTGCAATTCTGAAATTTTTTGCTTTTTCCTGCTAATCCTAGCATGATAAAGAAGATTCAAAGAGAGTGAGATGCCAGCTCCTTTCATTCAGTCAGTAGCTTCAAACATTTCTGGTATATGAAAAACATGCTTTTCAATGGCAAAAATCAATGAATATTGTAAATGCACAAACACTAATATCTCCACATTGCAAGGTGCAATTCTGAAATTTTTTGCTTTTTCCTGCTAATCCTAGCATGATAAAGAAGATTCAAAGAGAGTGAGATGCCAGCTCCTTTCATTCAGTCAGTAGCTTCAAACATTTCTGGTATATGAAAAACATGTTTTTCAATGGCAAAAATCAATGAATATTGTAAATGCACAAACAGTAATATTTCCACATTGCAAGGTGCAATTCTGATATTTTTTGCTTTTTCCTGCTAATCCTAGCATGATAAAGAAGATTCAAAGAGAGTGAGATGCCAGCTCCTTTCATTCAGTCAGTAGCTTCAAACATTTCTGGACGTTTTTCAATGGCAAAAATCAATGAATATTGTAAATGCACAAAAAGTAATATCTCCACATTGCAAGGTGCAATTCTGAAATTTTTTGCTTTTTCCTGTTAATCCTAGCATGATAAAGAAGATTCAAAGAGAGTGAGATGCCAGCTCCTTTCATTCAGTCAGTAGCTTCAAACATTTCTGGTATATGAATAACATGATGTTTTTCAATGGCAAAAATCAATGAATATTGTAAATGCACAAACAGTAATATCTCCACATTGCAAGGTGCAATTCTGAAATTTTTTGCTTTTTCCTGCTAATCCTAGCATGATAAAGAAGATTCAAAGAGAGAGATGCCAGCTCCTTTCATTCAGTCAGTAGCTTCAAACATTTCTGGACGTTTTTCAATGGCAAAAATCAATGAATATTGTAAATGCACAAACAGTAATATCTCCACATTGCAAGGTGCAATTCTGAAATTTTTTGCTTTTTCCTGCTAATCCTAGCATGATAAAGAAGATTCAAAGAGAGTGAGATGCCAGCTCCTTTCATTCAGTCAGTAGCTTCAAACATTTCTGGATGTTTTTCAATGGCAAAAATCAATGAATATTGTAAATGCACAAACAGTAATATCTCCACATTGCAAGGTGCAATTCTGAAATTTTTTGCTTTTTCCTGTTAATCCTAGCATGATAAAGAAGATTCAAAGAGAGTGAGATGCCAGCTCCTTTCATTCAGTCAGTAGCTTCAAACATTTCTGGTATATGAAAAACATGTTTTCCAATGGCAAAAATCAATGAATATTGTAAATGCACAAACAGTAATATCTCCACATTGCAAGGTGCAATTCTGAAATTTTTTGCTTTTTCCTGCTAATCCTAGCATGATAAAGAAGATTCAAAGAGAGTGAGATGCCAGCTCCTTTCATTGAGTCAGTAGCTTCAAACATTTCTGGTATATGAAAAACATGTTTTTCAATGGCAAAAATCAATGAATATTGTAAATGCACAAACACTAATATCTCCACATTGCAAGGTGCAATTCTGAAATTTTTTGCTTTTTCCTGCTAATCCTAGCATGATAAAGAAGATTCAAAGAGAGTGAGATGCCAGCTCCTTTCATTCAGTCAGTAGCTTCAAACATTTCTGGTATATGAAAAACATGTTTTTCAATGGCAAAAATCAATGAATATTGTAAATGCACAAACAGTAATATCTCCACATTGCAAGGTGCAATTCTGAAATTTTTTGCTTTTTCCTGCTAATCCTAGCATGATAAAGAAGATTCAAAGAGAGTGAGATGCCAGCTCCTTTCATTCAGTCAGTAGCTTCAAACATTTCTGGTATATGAAAAACGTTTTTCAATGGCAAAAATCAATGAATATTGTAAATGCACAAACAGTAATATCTCCACATTGCAAGGTGCAATTCTGAAATTTTTTGCTTTTTCCTGCTAATCCTAGCATGATAAAGAAGATTCAAAGAGAGTGAGATGCCAGCTCCTTTCATTCAGTCAGTAGCTTCAAACATTTCTGGTATATGAAAAACATGTTTTTCAATGGCAAAAATCAATGAATATTGTAAATGCACAAACAGTAATATTTCCACATTGCAAGGTGCAATTCTGAAATTTTTTGCTTTTTCCTGCTAATCCTAGCATGATAAAGAAGATTCAAAGAGAGTGAGATGCCAGCTCCTTTCATTCAGTCAGTAGCTTCAAACATTTCTGGTATATGAAAAACGTTTTTCAATGGCAAAAATCAATGAATATTGTAAATGCACAAACAGTAATATCTACACATTGCAAGGTGCAATTCTGAAATTTTTTGCTTTTTCCTGCTAATCCTAGCATGATAAAGAAGATTCAAAGAGAGTGAGATGCCAGCTCCTTTCATTCAGTCAGTAGCTTCAAACATTTCTGGTATATGAAAAACATGTTTTTCAATGGCAAAAATCAATGAATATTGTAAATGCACAAACAGTAATATCTCCACATTGCAAGGTGCAATTCTGAAATTTGTTGCTTTTTCCTGTTAATCCTAGCATGATAAAGAAGATTCAAAGAGAGTGAGATGCCAGCTCCTTTCATTCAGTCAGTAGCTTCAAACATTTCTGGTATATGAAAAACATGTTTTTCAATGGCAAAAATCAATGAATATTGTAAATGCACAAACAGTAATATCTCCACATTGCAAGGTGCAATTCTGAAATTTTTTGCTTTTTCCTGCTAATCCTAGCATGATAAAGAAGATTCAAAGAGAGTGAGATGCCAGCTCCTTTCATTCAGTCAGTAGCTTCAAACATTTCTGGACGTTTTTCAATGGCAAAAATCAATGAATATTGTAAATGCACAAACAGTAATATCTCCACATTGCAAGGTGCAATTCTGAAATTTTTTGCTTTTTCCTGTTAATCCTAGCATGATAAAGAAGATTCAAAGAGAGTGAGATGCCAGCTCCTTTCATTCAGTCAGTAGCTTCAAACATTTCTGGTATATGAAAAACATGTTTTTCAATGGCAAAAATCAATGAATATTGTAAATGCACAAACAGTAATATCTCCACATTGCAAGGTGCAATTCTGAAATTTTTTGCTTTTTCCTGCTAATCCTAGCATGATAAAGAAGATTCAAAGAGAGTGAGATGCCAGCTCCTTTCATTCAGTCAGTAGCTTCAAACATTTCTGGACCTTTTTCAATGGCAAAAATCATTGAATATTGTAAATGCACAAAAAGTAATATCTCCACATTGCAAGGAGCAATTCTGAAATTTTTTACTTTTTCCTGTTAATCCTAGCATGATAAAGAAGATTCAAAGAGAGTGAGATGCCAGCTCCTTTCATTCAGTCAGTAGCTTCAAACATTTCTGGTATATGAATAACATGATGTTTTTCAATGGCAAAAATCAATGAATATTGTAAATGCACAAACAGTAATATCTCCACATTGCAAGGTGCAATTCTGAAATTTTTTGCTTTTTCCTGCTAATCCTAGCATGATAAAGAAGATTCAAAGAGAGTGAGATGCCAGCTCCTTTCATTCAGTCAGTAGCTTCAAACATTTCTGGTATATGAAAAACATGCTTTTCAATGGCAAAAATCAATGAATATTGTAAATGCACAAACACTAATATCTCCACATTGCAAGGTGCAATACTGAAATTTTTTGCTTTTTCCTGCTAATCCTAGCAGGATAAAGAAGATTCAAAGAGAGTGAGATGCCAGCTCCTTTCATTCAGTCAGTAGCTTCAAACATTTCTGGTATATGAAAAACATGTTTTTCAATGGCAAAAATCAATGAATATTGTAAATGCACAAACAGTAATATTTCCACATTGCAAGGTGCAATTCTGATATTTTTTGCTTTTTCCTGCTAATCCTAGCATGATAAAGAAGATTCAAAGAGAGTGAGATGCCAGCTCCTTTCATTCAGTCAGTAGCTTCAAACATTTCTGGACGTTTTTCAATGGCAAAAATCAATGAATATTGTAAATGCACAAAAAGTAATATCTCCACATTGCAAGGTGCAATTCTGAAATTTTTTGCTTTTTCCTGTTAATCCTAGCATGATAAAGAAGATTCAAAGAGAGTGAGATGCCAGCTCCTTTCATTCAGTCAGTAGCTTCAAACATTTCTGGTATATGAATAACATGATGTTTTTCAATGGCAAAAATCAATGAATATTGTAAATGCACAAACAGTAATATCTCCACATTGCAAGATGCAATTCTGAAATTTTTTGCTTTTTCCTGCTAATCCTAGCATGATAAAGAAGATTCAAAGAGAGAGATGCCAGCTCCTTTCATTCAGTCAGTAGCTTCAAACATTTCTGGACGTTTTTCAATGGCAAAAATCAATGAATATTGTAAATGCACAAACAGTAATATCTCCACATTGCAAGGTGCAATTCTGAAATTTTTTGCTTTTTCCTGCTAATCCTAGCATGATAAAGAAGATTCAAAGAGAGTGAGATGCCAGCTCCTTTCATTCAGTCAGTAGCTTCAAACATTTCTGGATGTTTTTCAATGGCAAAAATCAATGAATATTGTAAATGCACAAACAGTAATATCTCCACATTGCAAGGTGCAATTCTGAAATTTTTTGCTTTTTCCTGTTAATCCTAGCATGATAAAGAAGATTCAAAGAGAGTGAGATGCCAGCTCCTTTCATTCAGTCAGTAGCTTCAAACATTTCTGGTATATGAAAAACATGTTTTTCAATGGCAAAAATCAATGAATATTGTAAATGCACAAACAGTAATATCTCCACATTGCAAGGTGCAATTCTGAAATTTTTTGCTTTTTCCTGCTAATCCTAGCATGATAAAGAAGATTCAAAGAGAGTGAGATGCCAGCTCCTTTCATTGAGTCAGTAGCTTCAAACATTTCTGGTATATGAAAAACATGTTTTTCAATGGCAAAAATCAATGAATATTGTAAATGCACAAACACTAATATCTCCACATTGCAAGGTGCAATTCTGAAATTTTTTGCTTTTTCCTGCTAATCCTAGCATGATAAAGAAGATTCAAAGAGAGTGAGATGCCAGCTCCTTTCATTCAGTCAGTAGCTTCAAACATTTCTGGTATATGAAAAACATGTTTTTCAATGGCAAAAATCAATGAATATTGTAAATGCACAAACAGTAATATCTCCACATTGCAAGGTGCAATTCTGAAATTTTTTGCTTTTTCCTGCTAATCCTAGCATGATAAAGAAGATTCAAAGAGAGTGAGATGCCAGCTCCTTTCATTCAGTCAGTAGCTTCAAACATTTCTGGTATATGAAAAACGTTTTTCAATGGCAAAAATCAATGAATATTGTAAATGCACAAACAGTAATATCTCCACATTGCAAGGTGCAATTCTGAAATTTTTTGCTTTTTCCTGCTAATCCTAGCACGATAAAGAAGATTCAAAGAGAGTGAGATGCCAGCTCCTTTCATTCAGTCAGTAGCTTCAAACATTTCTGGTATATGAAAAACATGTTTTTCAATGGCAAAAATCAATGAATATTGTAAATGCACAAACAGTAATATTTCCACATTGCAAGGTGCAATTCTGAAATTTTTTGCTTTTTCCTGCTAATCCTAGCATGATAAAGAAGATTCAAAGAGAGTGAGATGCCAGCTCTTTTCATTCAGTCAGTAGCTTCAAACATTTCTGGTATATGAAAAACGTTTTTCAATGGCAAAAATCAATGAATATTGTAAATGCACAAACAGTAATATCTACACATTGCAAGGTGCAATTCTGAAATTTTTTGCTTTTTCCTGCTAATCCTAGCATGATAAAGAAGATTCAAAGAGAGTGAGATGCCAGCTCCTTTCATTCAGTCAGTAGCTTCAAACATTTCTGGTATATGAAAAACATGTTTTTCAATGGCAAAAATCAATGAATATTGTAAATGCACAAACAGTAATATCTCCACATTGCAAGGTGCAATTCTGAAATTTTTTGCTTTTTCCTGCTAATCCTAGCATGATAAAGAAGATTCAAAGAAAGTGAGATGCCAGCTCCTTTCATTCAGTCAGTAGCTTCAAACATTTCTGGACCTTTTTCAATGGCAAAAATCAATGAATATTGTAAATGCACAAACAGTAATATCTCCACATTGCAAGGTGCAATTCTGAAATTTTTTGCTTTTTCCTGTTAATCCTAGCATGATAAAGAAGATTCAAAGAGAGTGAGATGCCAGCTCCTTTCATTCAGTCAGTAGCTTCAAACATTTCTGGTATATGAATAACATGATGTTTTTCAATGGCAAAAATCAATGAATATTGTAAATGCACAAACAGTAATATCTCCACATTGCAAGGTGCAATTCTGAAATTTTTTGCTTTTTCCTGCTAATCCTAGCATGATAAAGAAGATTCAAAGAGAGTGAGATGCCAGCTCCTTTCATTCAGTCAGTAGCTTCAAACATTTCTGGACGTTTTTCAAAGGCAAAAATCAATGAATATTGTAAATGCACAAACAGTAATATCTCCACATTGCAAGGTGCAATTCTGAAATTTTTTGCTTTTTCCTGCTAATCCTAGCATGATAAAGAAGATTCAAAGAGAGTGAGATGCCAGCTCCTTTCATTCAGTCAGTAGCTTCAAACATTTCTGGACGTTTTTCAATGGCAAAAATCAATGAATATTGTAAATGCACAAACAGTAATATCTCCACATTGCAAGGTGCAATTCTGAAATTTTTTGCTTTTTCCTGTTAATCCTAGCATGATAAAGAAGATTCAAAGAGAGTGAGATGCCAGCTCCTTTCATTCAGTCAGTAGCTTCAAACATTTCTGGACGTTTTTCAATGGCAAAAATCAATGAATATTGTAAATGCACAAACAGTAATATCTCCACATTGCAACTTGCAATTCTGAAATTTTTTGCTTTTTCCTGCTAATCCTAGCAGGATAAAGAAGATTCAAAGAGAGTGAGATGCCAGCTCCTTTCATTCAGTCAGTAGCTTCAAACATTTCTGGTATATGAAAAACATGTTTTTCAATGGCAAAAATCAATGAATATTGTAAATGCACAAACAGTAATATCTCCACATTGCAAGGTGCAATTCTGAAATTTTTTGCTTTTTCCTGCTAATCCTAGCATGATAAAGAAGATTCAAAGAGAGTGAGATGCCAGCTCCTTTCATTCAGTCAGTAGCTTCAAACATTTCTGGTTTATGAAAAACATGTTTTTCAATGGCAAAAATCAATGAATATTGTAAATGCACAAAAAGTAATATCTCCACATTGCAAGGTGCAATTCTGAAATTTTTTGCTTTTTCCTGCTAATCTTAGCATGATAAAGAAGATTCAAAGAGAGTGAGGTGCCAGCTCCTTTCATTCAGTCAGTAGCTTCAAACATTTCTGGACGTTTTTCAATGGCAAAAATCAATGAATATTGTAAATGCACAAACAGTAATATCTCAACATTGCAAGGTGCAATTCTGAAATTTTTTGCTTTTTCGTGCTAATCCTAGCATGATAAAGAAGATTCAAAGAGAGTGAGATGCCAGCTCCTTTCATTCAGTCAGTAGCTTCAAACATTTCTGGACGTTTTTCAATGGCAAAAATCAATGAATATTGTAAATGCACAAACAGTAATATCTCCACATTGCAAGGTGCAATTCTGAAATTTTTTGCTTTTTCCTGCTAATCCTAGCAGGATAAAGAAGATTCAAAGAGAGTGAGATGCCAGCTCCTTTCATTCAGTCAGTAGCTTCAAACATTTCTGGTATATGAAAAACATGTTTTTCAATGGCAAAAATCAATGAATATTGTAAATGCACAAACAGTAATATCTCCACATTGCAAGGTGCAATTCTGAAATTTTTTGCTTTTTCCTGCTAATCCTAGCATGATAAAGAAGATTCAAAGAGAGTGAGATGCCAGCTCCTTTCATTCAGTCAGTAGCTTCAAACATTTCTGGTATATGAAAAACATGTTTTTCAATGGCAAAAATCAATGAATATTGTAAATGCACAAACAGTAATATCTCCACATTGCAAGGTGCAATTCTGAAATTTTTTGCTTTTTCCTGCTAATCCTAGCATGATAAAGAAGATTCAAAGAGAGTGAGATGCCAGCTCCTTTCATTCAGTCAGTAGCTTCAAACATTTCTGGTATATGAAAAACATGTTTTTCAATGGCAAAAATCAATGAATATTGTAAATGCACAAACAGTAATATCTCCACATTGCAAGGTGCAATTCTGAAATTTTTTGCTTTTTCCTGCTAATCTTAGCATGATAAAGAAGATTCAAAGAGAGTGAGGTGCCAGCTCCTTTCATTCAGTCAGTAGCTTCAAACATTTCTGGACGTTTTTCAATGGCAAAAATCAATGAATATTGTAAATGCACAAACAGTAATATCTCAACATTGCAAGGTGCAATTCTGAAATTTTTTGCTTTTTCGTGCTAATCCTAGCATGATAAAGAAGATTCAAAGAGAGTGAGATGCCAGCTCCTTTCATTCAGTCAGTAGCTTCAAACATTTCTGGACGTTTTTCAATGGCAAAAATCAATGAATATTGTAAATGCACAAACAGTAATATCTCCACATTGCAAGGTGCAATTCTGAAATTTTTTGCTTTTTCCTGCTAATCCTAGCAGGATAAAGAAGATTCAAAGAGAGTGAGATGCCAGCTCCTTTCATTCAGTCAGTAGCTTCAAACATTTCTGGTATATGAAAAACATGTTTTTCAATGGCAAAAATCAATGAATATTGTAAATGCACAAACAGTAATATCTCCACATTGCAAGGTGCAATTCTGAAATTTTTTGCTTTTTCCTGCTAATCCTAGCATGATAAAGAAGATTCAAACAGAGTGAGATGCCAGCTCCTTTCATTCAGTCAGTAGCTTCAAACATTTCTGGTATATGAAAAACATGTTTTTCAATGGCAAAAATCAATGAATATTGTAAATGCACAAACAGTAATATCTCCACATTGCAAGGTGCAATTCTGAAATTTTTTGCTTTTTCCTGCTAATCCTAGCATGATAAAGAAGATTCAAAGAGAGTGAGATGCCAGCTCCTTTCATTCAGTCAGTAGCTTCAAACATTTCTGGTATATGAAAAACATGTTTTTCAATGGCAAAAATCAATGAATATTGTAAATGCACAAACAGTAATATCTCCACATTGCAAGGTGCAATTCTGAAATTTTTTGCTTTTTCCTGCTAATCTTAGCATGATAAAGAACATTCAAAGAGAGTGAGGTGCCAGCTCCTTTCATTCAGTCAGTAGCTTCAAACATTTCTGGACGTTTTTCAATGGCAAAAATCAATGAATATTGTAAATGCACAAACAGTAATATCTCAACATTGCAAGGTGCAATTCTGAAATTTTTTGCTTTTTCCTGCTAATCCTAGCATGATAAAGAAGATTCAAAGAGAGTGAGATGCCAGCTCCTTTCATTCAGTCAGTAGCTTCAAACATTTCTGGACGTTTTTCAATGGCAAAAATCAATGAATATTGTAAATGCACAAACAGTAATATCTCCACATTGCAAGGTGCAATTCTGAAATTTTTTGCTTTTTCCTGCTAATCCTAGCAGGATAAAGAAGATTCAAAGAGAGTGAGATGCCAGCTCCTTTCATTCAGTCAGTAGCTTCAAACATTTCTGGTATATGAAAAACATGTTTTTCAATGGCAAAAATCAATGAATATTGTAAATGCACAAACAGTAATATCTCCACATTGCAAGGTGCAATTCTGAAATTTTTTGCTTTTTCCTGCTAATCCTAGCATGATAAAGAAGATTCAAACAGAGTGAGATGCCAGCTCCTTTCATTCAGTCAGTAGCTTCAAACATTTCTGGTATATGAAAAACATGTTTTTCAATGGCAAAAATCAATGAATATTGTAAATGCACAAACAGTAATATCTCCACATTGCAAGGTGCAATTCTGAAATTTTTTGCTTTTTCCTGCTAATCCTAGCATGATAAAGAAGATTCAAAGAGAGTGAGATGCCAGCTCCTTTCATTCAGTCAGTAGCTTCAAACATTTCTGGTATATGAAAAACATGTTTTTCAATGGCAAAAATCAATGAATATTGTAAATGCACAAACAGTAATATCTCCACATTGCAAGGTGCAATTCTGAAATTTTTTGCTTTTTCCTGCTAATCCTAGCATGATAAAGAAGATTCAAAGAGAGTGAGATGCCAGCTCCTTTCATTCAGTCAGTAGCTTCAAACATTTCTGGACGTTTTTCAATGGCAAAAATCAATGAATATTGTAAATGCACAAACAGTAATATCTCCACATTGCAATGTGCAATTCTGAAATTTTTTGCTTTTTCCTGTTAATCCTAGCATGATAAAGAAGATTCAAAGAGAGTGAGATGCCAGCTCCTTTCATTCAGTCAGTAGCTTCAAACATTTCTGGTATATGAATAACATGATGTTTTTCAATGGCAAAAATCAATGAATATTGTAAATGCACAAACAGTAATATCTCCACATTGCAAGGTGCAATTCTGAAATTTTTTGCTTTTTCCTGCTAATCCTAGCATGATAAAGAAGATTCAAAGAGAGTGAGATGCCAGCTCCTTTCATTCAGTCAGTAGCTTCAAACATTTCTGGACGTTTTTCAAAGGCAAAAATCAATGAATATTGTAAATGCACAAACAGTAATATCTCCACATTGCAAGGTGCAATTCTGAAATTTTTTGCTTTTTCCTGCTAATCCTAGCATGATAAAGAAGATTCAAAGAGAGTGAGATGCCAGCTCCTTTCATTCAGTCAGTAGCTTCAAACATTTCTGGACGTTTTTCAATGGCAAAAATCAATGAATATTGTAAATGCACAAACAGTAATATCTCCACATTGCAAGGTGCAATTCTGAAATTTTTTGCTTTTTCCTGTTAATCCTAGCATGATAAAGAAGATTCAAAGAGAGTGAGATGCCAGCTCCTTTCATTCAGTCAGTAGCTTCAAACATTTCTGGTATATGAAAAACATGTTTTTCAATGGCAAAAATCAATGAATATTGTAAATGCACAAACAGTAATATCTCCACATTGCAAGGTGGAATTCTGAAATTTTTTGCTTTTTCCTGCTAATCCTAGCATGATAAAGAAGATTCAAAGAGAGTGAGATGCCAGCTCCATTCATTCAGTCAGTAGCTTCAAACATTTCTGGTATATGAAAAACGTTTTTCAATGGCAAAAATCAATGAATATTGTAAATGCACAAACAGTAATATCTCCACATTGCAAGGTGCAATTCTGAAATTTTTTGCTTTTTCCTGTTAATCCTAGCATGATAAAGAAGATTCAAAGAGAGTGAGATGCCAGCTCCTTTCATTCAGTCAGTAGCTTTAAACATTTCTGGACGTTTTTCAATGGCAAAAATCAATGAACATTGTAAATGCACAAACAGTAATATCTCCACATTGCAAGGTGCAATTCTGAAATTTTTTGCTTTTTCCTGCTAATCCTAGCATGATAAAGAAGATTCAAAGAGAGTGAGATGCCAGCTCCTTTCATTCAGTCAGTAGCTTCAAACATTTCTGGTATATGAAAAACATGTTTTTCAATGGCAAAAATCAATGAATATTGTAAATGCACAAACAGTAATATCTCCACATTGCAAGGTGCAATTCTGAAATTTTTTGCTTTTTCCTGCTAATCCTAGCATGATAAAGAAGATTCAAAGAGAGTGAGATGCCAGCTCCTTTCATTCAGTCAGTAGCTTCAAACATTTCTGGACGTTTTTCAATGGCAAAAATCAATGAATATTGTAAATGCACAAACAGTAATATCTCCACATTGCAAGGTGCAATTCTGAAATTTTTTGCTTTTTCCTGTTAATCCTAGCATGATAAAGAAGATTCAAAGAGAGTGAGATGCCAGCTCCTTTCATTCAGTCAGTAGCTTCAAACATTTCTGGTATATGAAAAACATGTTTTTCAATGGCAAAAATCAATGAATATTGTAAATGCACAAACAGTAATATCTCCACATTGCAAGGTGGAATTCTGAAATTTTTTGCTTTTTCCTGCTAATCCTAGCATGATAAAGAAGATTCAAAGAGAGTGAGATGCCAGCTCCATTCATTCAGTCAGTAGCTTCAAACATTTCTGGTATATGAAAAACATGTTTTTCAATGGCAAAAATCAATGAATATTGTAAATGCACAAACAGTAATATCTCCACATTGCAAGGTGCAATTCTGAAATTTTTTGCTTTTTCCTGTTAATCCTAGCATGATAAAGAAGATTCAAAGAGAGTGAGATGCCAGCTCCTTTCATTCAGTCAGTAGCTTTAAACATTTCTGGACGTTTTTCAATGGCAAAAATCAATGAACATTGTAAATGCACAAACAGTAATATCTCCACATTGCAAGGTGCAATTCTGAAATTTTTTGCTTTTTCCTGCTAATCCTAGCATGATAAAGAAGATTCAAAGAGAGTGAGATGCCAGCTCCTTTCATTCAGTCAGTAGCTTCAAACATTTTTGGACGTTTTTCAATGGCAAAAATCAATGAATATTGTAAATGCACAAACAGTAATATCTCCACATTGCAAGGTGCAATTCTGAAATTTTTTGCTTTTTCCTGCTAATCCTAGCAGGATAAAGAAGATTCAAAGAGATTGAGATGCCAGCTCCTTTCATTCAGTCAGTAGCTTCAAACATTTCTGGTATATGAAAAACATGTTTTTCAATGGCAAAAATCAATGAATATTGTAAATGCACAAACAGTAATATCTCCACATTGCAAGGTGCAATTCTGAAATTTTTTGCTTTTTCCTGCTAATCCTAGCATGATAAAGAAGATTCAAAGAGAGTGAGATGCCAGCTCCTTTCATTCAGTCAGTAGCTTCAAACATTTCTGGTATATGAAAAACATGTTTTTCAATGGCAAAAATCAATGAATATTGTAAATGCACAAACAGTAATATCTCCACATTGCAAGGTGCAATTCTGAAATTTTTTGCTTTTTCCTGCTAATCCTAGCATGATAAAGAAGATTCAAAGAGAGTGAGGTGCCAGCTCCTTTCATTCAGTCAGTAGCTTCAAACATTTCTTGACGTTTTTCAATGGCAAAAATCAATGAATATTGTAAATGCACAAACAGTAATATCTCCACATTGCAAGGTGCAATTCTGAAATTTTTTGCTTTTTCCTGCTAATCCTAGCATGATAAAGAAGATTCAAAGAGAGTGAGATGCCAGCTCCTTTCATTCAGTCAGTAGCTTCAAACATTTCTGGACGTTTTTCAATGGCAAAAATCAATGAATATTGTAAATGCACAAACAGTAATATCTCCACATTGCAAGGTGCAATTCTGAAATTTTTTGCTTTTTCCTGCTAATCCTAGCAGGATAAAGAAGATTCAAAGAGAGTGAGATGCCAGCTCCTTTCATTCAGTCAGTAGCTTCAAACATTTCTGGTATATGAAAAACATGTTTTTCAATGGCAAAAATCAATGAATATTGTAAATGCACAAACAGTAATATCTCCACATTGCAAGGTGCAATTCTGAAATTTTTTGCTTTTTCCTGCTAATCCTAGCATGATAAAGAAGATTCAAACAGAGTGAGATGCCAGCTCCTTTCATTCAGTCAGTAGCTTCAAACATTTCTGGTATATGAAAAACATGTTTTTCAATGGCAAAAATCAATGAATATTGTAAATGCACAAACAGTAATATCTCCACATTGCAAGGTGCAATTCTGAAATTTTTTGCTTTTTCCTGCTAATCCTAGCATGATAAAGAAGATTCAAAGAGAGTGAGATGCCAGCTCCTTTCATTCAGTCAGTAGCTTCAAACATTTCTGGACGTTTTTCAATGGCAAAAATCAATGAATATTGTAAATGCACAAACAGTAATATCTCCACATTGCAAGGTGCAATTCTGAAATTTTTTGCTTTTTCCTGTTAATCCTAGCATGATAAAGAAGATTCAAAGAGAGTGAGATGCCAGCTCCTTTCATTCAGTCAGTAGCTTCAAACATTTCTGGTATATGAATAACATGATGTTTTTCAATGGCAAAAATCAATGAATATTGTAAATGCACAAACAGTAATATCTCCACATTGCAAGGTGCAATTCTGAAATTTTTTGCTTTTTCCTGCTAATCCTAGCATGATAAAGAAGATTCAAAGAGAGTGAGATGCCAGCTCCTTTCATTCAGTCAGTAGCTTCAAATATTTCTGGACGTTTTTCAAAGGCAAAAATCAATGAATATTGTAAATGCACAAACAGTAATATCTCCACATTGCAATTTGCAATTCTGAAATTTTTTGCTTTTTCCTGCTAATCCTAGCATGATAAAGAAGATTCAAAGAGAGTGAGATGCCAGCTCCTTTCATTCAGTCAGTAGCTTCAAACATTTCTGGACGTTTTTCAATGGCAAAAATCAATGAATATTGTAAATGCACAAACAGTAATATCTCCACATTGCAAGGTGCAATTCTGAAATTTTTTGCTTTTTCCTGCTAATCCTAGCATGATAAAGAAGATTCAAAGAGAGTGAGATGCCAGCTCCTTTCATTCAGTCAGTAGCTTCAAACATTTCTGGACGTTTTTCAATGGTAAAAATCAATGAATATTGTAAATGCACAAACAGTAATATCTCCACATTGCAAGGTGCAATTCTGAAATTTTTTGCTTTTTCCTGCTAATCCTAGCAGGATAAAGAAGATTCAAAGAGAGTGAGATGCCAGCTCCTTTCATTGTCAGTAGCTTCAAACATTTCTGGTATATGAAAAACATGTTTTTCAATGGCAAAAATCAATGAATATTGTAAATGCACAAACAGTAATATCTCCACATTGCAAGGTGCAATTCTGAAATTTTTTGCTTTTTCCTGCTAATCCTAGCATGATAAAGAAGATTCAAAGAGAGTGAGGTGCCAGCTCCTTTCATTCAGTCAGTAGCTTCAAACATTTCTGGACGTTTTTCAATGGCAAAAATCAATGAATATTGTAAATGCACAAACAGTAATATCTCAACATTGCAAGGTGCAATTCTGAAATTTTTTGCTTTTTCCTGCTAATCCTAGCATGATAAAGAAGATTCAAAGAGAGTGAGATGCCAGCTCCTTTCATTCAGTCAGTAGCTTCAAACATTTCTGGACGTTTTTCAATGGCAAAAATCAATGAATATTGTAAATGCACAAACAGTAATATCTCCACATTGCAAGGTGCAATTCTGAAATTTTTTGCTTTTTCCTGCTAATCCTAGCAGGATAAAGAAGATTCAAAGAGAGTGAGATGCCAGCTCCTTTCATTCAGTCAGTAGCTTCAAACATTTCTGGTATATGAAAAACATGTTTTTCAATGGCAAAAATCAATGAATATTGTAAATGCACAAACAGTAATATCTCCACATTGCAAGGTGCAATTCTGAAATTTTTTGCTTTTTCCTGCTAATCCTAGCATGATAAAGAAGATTCAAACAGAGTGAGATGCCAGCTCCTTTCATTCAGTCAGTAGCTTCAAACATTTCTGGTATATGAAAAACATGTTTTTCAATGGCAAAAATCAATGAATATTGTAAATGCACAAACAGTAATATCTCCACATTGCAAGGTGCAATTCTGAAATTTTTTGCTTTTTCCTGCTAATCCTAGCATGATAAAGAAGATTCAAAGAGAGTGAGATGCCAGCTCCTTTCATTCAGTCAGTAGCTTCAAACATTTCTGGTATATGAAAAACATGTTTTTCAATGGCAAAAATCAATGAATATTGTAAATGCACAAACAGTAATATCTCCACATTGCAAGGTGCAATTCTGAAATTTTTTGCTTTTTCCTGCTAATCCTAGCATGATAAAGAAGATTCAAAGAGAGTGAGATGCCAGCTCCTTTCATTCAGTCAGTAGCTTCAAACATTTCTGGACGTTTTTCAATGGCAAAAATCAATGAATATTGTAAATGCACAAACAGTAATATCTCCACATTGCAAGGTGCAATTCTGAAATTTTTTGCTTTTTCCTGTTAATCCTAGCATGATAAAGAAGATTCAAAGAGAGTGAGATGCCAGCTCCTTTCATTCAGTCAGTAGCTTCAAACATTTCTGGTATATGAATAACATGATGTTTTTCAATGGCAAAAATCAATGAATATTGTAAATGCACAAACAGTAATATCTCCACATTGCAAGGTGCAATTCTGAAATTTTTTGCTTTTTCCTGCTAATCCTAGCATGATAAAGAAGATTCAAAGAGAGTGAGATGCCAGCTCCTTTCATTCAGTCAGTAGCTTCAAACATTTCTGGACGTTTTTCAAAGGCAAAAATCAATGAATATTGTAAATGCACAAACAGTAATATCTCCACATTGCAAGGTGCAATTCTGAAATTTTTTGCTTTTTCCTGCTAATCCTAGCATGATAAAGAAGATTCAAAGAGAGTGAGATGCCAGCTCCTTTCATTCAGTCAGTAGCTTCAAACATTTCTGGACGTTTTTCAATGGCAAAAATCAATGAATATTGTAAATGCACAAACAGTAATATCTCCACATTGCAAGGTGCAATTCTGAAATTTTTTGCTTTTTCCTGTTAATCCTAGCATGATAAAGAAGATTCAAAGAGAGTGAGATGCCAGCTCCTTTCATTCAGTCAGTAGCTTCAAACATTTCTGGTATATGAAAAACATGTTTTTCAATGGCAAAAATCAATGAATATTGTAAATGCACAAACAGTAATATCTCCACATTGCAAGGTGGAATTCTGAAATTTTTTGCTTTTTCCTGCTAATCCTAGCATGATAAAGAAGATTCAAAGAGAGTGAGATGCCAGCTCCATTCATTCAGTCAGTAGCTTCAAACATTTCTGGTATATGAAAAACGTTTTTCAATGGCAAAAATCAATGAATATTGTAAATGCACAAACAGTAATATCTCCACATTGCAAGGTGCAATTCTGAAATTTTTTGCTTTTTCCTGTTAATCCTAGCATGATAAAGAAGATTCAAAGAGAGTGAGATGCCAGCTCCTTTCATTCAGTCAGTAGCTTTAAACATTTCTGGACGTTTTTCAATGGCAAAAATCAATGAACATTGTAAATGCACAAACAGTAATATCTCCACATTGCAAGGTGCAATTCTGAAATTTTTTGCTTTTTCCTGCTAATCCTAGCATGATAAAGAAGATTCAAAGAGAGTGAGATGCCAGCTACTTTCATTCAGTCAGTAGCTTCAAACATTTCTGGTATATGAAAAACATGTTTTTCAATGGCAAAAATCAATGAATATTGTAAATGCACAAACAGTAATATCTCCACATTGCAAGGTGCAATTCTGAAATTTTTTGCTTTTTCCTGCTAATCCTAGCATGATAAAGAAGATTCAAAGAGAGTGAGATGCCAGCTCCTTTCATTCAGTCAGTAGCTTCAAACATTTTTGGACGTTTTTCAATGGCAAAAATCAATGAATATTGTAAATGCACAAACAGTAATATCTCCACATTGCAAGGTGCAATTCTGAAATTTTTTGCTTTTTCCTGTTAATCCTAGCATGATAAAGAAGATTCAAAGAGAGTGAGATGCCAGCTCCTTTCATTCAGTCAGTAGCTTCAAACATTTCTGGTATATGAAAAACATGTTTTTCAATGGCAAAAATCAATGAATATTGTAAATGCACAAACAGTAATATCTCCACATTGCAAGGTGGAATTCTGAAATTTTTTGCTTTTTCCTGCTAATCCTAGCATGATAAAGAAGATTCAAAGAGAGTGAGATGCCAGCTCCATTCATTCAGTCAGTAGCTTCAAACATTTCTGGTATATGAAAAACGTTTTTCAATGGCAAAAATCAATGAATATTGTAAATGCACAAACAGTAATATCTCCACATTGCAAGGTGCAATTCTGAAATTTTTTGCTTTTTCCTGTTAATCCTAGCATGATAAAGAAGATTCAAAGAGACTGAGATGCCAGCTCCTTTCATTCAGTCAGTAGCTTTAAACATTTCTGGACGTTTTTCAATGGCAAAAATCAATGAACATTGTAAATGCACAAACAGTAATATCTCCACATTGCAAGGTGCAATTCTGAAATTTTTTGCTTTTTCCTGCTAATCCTAGCATGATAAAGAAGATTCAAAGAGAGTGAGATGCCAGCTCCTTTCATTCAGTCAGTAGCTTCAAACATTTCTGGTATATGAAAAACATGTTTTTCAATGGCAAAAATCAATGAATATTGTAAATGCACAAACAGTAATATCTCCACATTGCAAGGTGCAATTCTGAAATTTTTTGCTTTTTCCTGCTAATCCTAGCATGATAAAGAAGATTCAAAGAGAGTGAGATGCCAGCTCCTTTCATTCAGTCAGTAGCTTCAAACATTTCTGGACGTTTTTCAATGGCAAAAATCAATGAATATTGTAAATGCACAAACAGTAATATCTCCACATTGCAAGGTGCAATTCTGAAATTTTTTGCTTTTTCCTGTTAATCCTAGCATGATAAAGAAGATTCAAAGAGAGTGAGATGCCAGCTCCTTTCATTCAGTCAGTAGCTTCAAACATTTCTGGTATATGAAAAACATGTTTTTCAATGGCAAAAATCAATGAATATTGTAAATGCACAAACAGTAATATCTCCACATTGCAAGGTGGAATTCTGAAATTTTTTGCTTTTTCCTGCTAATCCTAGCATGATAAAGAAGATTCAAAGAGAGTGAGATGCCAGCTCCATTCATTCAGTCAGTAGCTTCAAACATTTCTGGTATATGAAAAACATGTTTTTCAATGGCAAAAATCAATGAATATTGTAAATGCACAAACAGTAATATCTCCACATTGCAAGGTGCAATTCTGAAATTTTTTGCTTTTTCCTGTTAATCCTAGCATGATAAAGAAGATTCAAAGAGAGTGAGATGCCAGCTCCTTTCATTCAGTCAGTAGCTTTAAACATTTCTGGACGTTTTTCAATGGCAAAAATCAATGAACATTGTAAATGCACAAACAGTAATATCTCCACATTGCAAGGTGCATTTCTGAAATTTTTTGCTTTTTCCTGCTAATCCTAGCATGATAAAGAAGATTCAAAGAGAGTGAGATGCCAGCTCCTTTCATTCAGTCAGTAGCTTCAAACATTTCTGGACGTTTTTCAATGGCAAAAATCAATGAATATTGTAAATGCACAAACAGTAATATCTCCACATTGCAAGGTGCAATTCTGAAATTTTTTGCTTTTTCCTGCTAATCCTAGCAGGATAAAGAAGATTCAAAGAGAGTGAGATGCCAGCTCCTTTCATTCAGTCAGTAGCTTCAAACATTTCTGGTATATGAAAAACGTTTTTCAATGGCAAAAATCAATGAATATTGTAAATGCACAAACAGTAATATCTCCACATTGCAAGGTGCAATTCTGAAATTTTTTGCTTTTTCCTGCTAATCCTAGCATGATAAAGAAGATTCAAAGAGAGTGAGATGCCAGCTCCTTTCATTCAGTCAGTAGCTTCAAACATTTCTGGTATATGAAAAACATGTTTTTCAATGGCAAAAATCAATGAATATTGTAAATGCACAAACAGTAATATCTCCACATTGCAAGGTGCAATTCTGAAATTTTTTGCTTTTTCCTGCTAATCCTAGCATGATAAAGAAGATTCAAAGAGAGTGAGGTGCCAGCTCCTTTCATTCAGTCAGTAGCTTCAAACATTTCTTGACGTTTTTCAATGGCAAAAATCAATGAATATTGTAAATGCACAAACAGTAATATCTCCACATTGCAAGGTGCAATTCTGAAATTTTTTGCTTTTTCCTGCTAATCCTAGCATGATAAAGAAGATTCAAAGAGAGTGAGATGCCAGCTCCTTTCATTCAGTCAGTAGCTTCAAACATTTCTGGACGTTTTTCAATGGCAAAAATCAATGAATATTGTAAATGCACAAACAGTAATATCTCCACATTGCAAGGTGCAATTCTGAAATTTTTTGCTTTTTCCTGCTAATCCTAGCAGGATAAAGAAGATTCAAAGAGAGTGAGATGCCAGCTCCTTTCATTCAGTCAGTAGCTTCAAACATTTCTGGTATATGAAAAACATGTTTTTCAATGGCAAAAATCAATGAATATTGTAAATGCACAAACAGTAATATCTCCACATTGCAAGGTGCAATTCTGAAATTTTTTGCTTTTTCCTGCTAATCCTAGCATGATAAAGAAGATTCAAACAGAGTGAGATGCCAGCTCCTTTCATTCAGTCAGTAGCTTCAAACATTTCTGGTATATGAAAAACATGTTTTTCAATGGCAAAAATCAATGAATATTGTAAATGCACAAACAGTAATATCTCCACATTGCAAGGTGCAATTCTGAAATTTTTTGCTTTTTCCTGCTAATCCTAGCATGATAAAGAAGATTCAAAGAGAGTGAGATGCCAGCTCCTTTCATTCAGTCAGTAGCTTCAAACATTTCTGGACGTTTTTCAATGGCAAAAATCAATGAATATTGTAAATGCACAAACAGTAATATCTCCACATTGCAAGGTGCAATTCTGAAATTTTTTGCTTTTTCCTGTTAATCCTAGCATGATAAAGAAGATTCAAAGAGAGTGAGATGCCAGCTCCTTTCATTCAGTCAGTAGCTTCAAACATTTCTGGTATATGAATAACATGATGTTTTTCAATGGCAAAAATCAATGAATATTGTAAATGCACAAACAGTAATATCTCCACATTGCAAGGTGCAATTCTGAAATTTTTTGCTTTTTCCTGCTTATCCTAGCATGATAAAGAAGATTCAAAGAGAGTGAGATGCCAGCTCCTTTCATTCAGTCAGTAGCTTCAAACATTTCTGGACGTTTTTCAAAGGCAAAAATCAATGAATATTGTAAATGCACAAACAGTAATATCTCCACATTGCAAGGTGCAATTCTGAAATTTTTTGCTTTTTCCTGCTAATCCTAGCATGATAAAGAAGATTCAAAGAGAGTGAGATGCCAGCTCCTTTCATTCAGTCAGTAGCTTCAAACATTTCTGGACGTTTTTCAATGGCAAAAATCAATGAATATTGTAAATGCACAAACAGTAATATCTCCACATTGCAAGGTGCAATTCTGAAATTTTTTGCTTTTTCCTGCTAATCCTAGCATGATAAAGAAGATTCAAAGAGAGTGAGATGCCAGCTCCTTTCATTCAGTCAGTAGCTTCAAACATTTCTGGACGTTTTTCAATGGCAAAAATCAATGAATATTGTAAATGCACAAACAGTAATATCTCCACATTGCAAGGTGCAATTCTGAAATTTTTTGCTTTTTCCTGCTAATCCTAGCAGGATAAAGAAGATTCAAAGAGAGTGAGATGCCAGCTCCTTTCATTGTCAGTAGCTTCAAACATTTCTGGTATATGAAAAACATGTTTTTCAATGGCAAAAATCAATGAATATTGTAAATGCACAAACAGTAATATCTCCACATTGCAAGGTGCAATTCTGAAATTTTTTGCTTTTTCCTGCTAATCCTAGCATGATAAAGAAGATTCAAAGAGAGTGAGATGCCAGCTCCTTTCAGTCAGTAGCTTCAAACATTTCTGGTATATGAAAAACATGTTTTTCAATGGCAAAAATCAATGAATATTGTAAATGCACAAACAGTAATATCTCCACATTGCAAGGTGCAATTCTGAAATTTTTTGCTTTTTCCTGCTAATCCTAGCATGATAAAGAAGATTCAAAGAGAGTGAGATGCCAGCTCCTTTCATTCAGTCAGTAGCTTCAAACATTTCTGGACGTTTTTCAATGGCAAAAATCAATGAATATTGTAAATGCACAAACAGTAATATCTCCACATTGCAAGGTGCAATTCTGAAATTTTTTGCTTTTTCCTGCTAATCCTAGCATGATAAAGAAGATTCAAAGAGAGTGAGATGCCAGCTCCTTTCATTCAGTCAGTAGCTTCAAACATTTCTGGTATATGAAAAACATGTTTTTCAATGACAAAAATCAATGAATATTGTAAATGCACAAACAGTAATATCTCCACATTGCAAGGTGCAATTCTGAAATTTTTTGCTTTTTCCTGCTAATCCTAGCATGATAAAGAAGATTCAAAGAGAGTGAGGTGCCAGCTCCTTTCATTCAGTCAGTAGCTTCAAACATTTCTGGACGTTTTTCAATGGCAAAAATCAATGAATATTGTAAATGCACAAACAGTAATATCTCCACATTGCAAGGTGCAATTCTGAAATTTTTTGCTTTTTCCTGCTAATCCTAGCATGATAAAGAAGATTCAAAGAGAGTGAGATGCCAGCTCCTTTCATTCAGTCAGTAGCTTCAAACATTTCTGGACGTTTTTCAATGGCAAAAATCAATGAATATTGTAAATGCACAAACAGTAATATCTCCACATTGCAAGGTGCAATTCTGAAATTTTTTGCTTTTTCCTGTTAATCCTAGCATGATAAAGAAGATTCAAAGAGAGTGAGATGCCAGCTCCTTTCATTCAGTCAGTAGCTTCAAACATTTCTGGTATATGAATAACATGATGTTTTTCAATGGCAAAAATCAATGAATATTGTAAATGCACAAACAGTAATATCTCCACATTGCAAGGTGCAATTCTGAAATTTTTTGCTTTTTCCTGCTAATCCTAGCATGATAAAGAAGATTCAAAGAGAGTGAGATGCCAGCTCCTTTCATTCAGTCAGTAGCTTCAAACATTTCTGGACGTTTTTCAAAGGCAAAAATCAATGAATATTGTAAATGCACAAACAGTAATATCTCCACATTGCAAGGTGCAATTCTGAAATTTTTTGCTTTTTCCTGCTAATCCTAGCATGATAAAGAAGATTCAAAGAGAGTGAGATGCCAGCTCCTTTCATTCAGTCAGTAGCTTCAAACATTTCTGGACGTTTTTCAATGGCAAAAATCAATGAATATTGTAAATGCACAAACAGTAATATCTCCACATTGCAAGGTGCAATTCTGAAATTTTTTGCTTTTTCCTGCTAATCCTAGCATGATAAAGAAGATTCAAAGAGAGTGAGATGCCAGCTCCTTTCATTCAGTCAGTAGCTTCAAACATTTCTGGACGTTTTTCAATGGCAAAAATCAATGAATATTGTAAATGCACAAACAGTAATATCTCCACATTGCAAGGTGCAATTCTGAAATTTTTTGCTTTTTCCTGCTAATCCTAGCAGGATAAAGAAGATTCAAAGAGAGTGAGATGCCAGCTCTTTTCATTGTCAGTAGCTTCAAACATTTCTGGTATATGAAAAACATGTTTTTCAATGGCAAAAATCAATGAATATTGTAAATGCACAAACAGTAATATCTCCACATTGCAAGGTGCAATTCTGAAATTTTTTGCTTTTTCCTGCTAATCCTAGCATGATAAAGAAGATTCAAAGAGAGTGAGATGCCAGCTCCTTTCAGTCAGTAGCTTCAAACATTTCTGGTATATGAAAAACATGTTTTTCAATGGCAAAAATCAATGAATATTGTAAATGCACAAACAGTAATATCTCCACATTGCAAGGTGCAATTCTGAAATTTTTTGCTTTTTCCTGCTAATCCTAGCATGATAAAGAAGATTCAAAGAGAGTGAGATGCCAGCTCCTTTCATTCAGTCAGTAGCTTCAAACATTTCTGGACGTTTTTCAATGGCAAAAATCAATGAATATTGTAAATGCACAAACAGTAATATCTCCACATTGCAAGGTGCAATTCTGAAATTTTTTGCTTTTTCCTGCTAATCCTAGCATGATAAAGAAGATTCAAAGAGAGTGAGATGCCAGCTCCTTTCATTCAGTCAGTAGCTTCAAACATTTCTGGTATATGAAAAACATGTTTTTCAATGGCAAAAATCAATGAATATTGTAAATGCACAAACAGTAATATCTCCACATTGCAAGGTGCAATTCTGAAATTTTTTGCTTTTTCCTGCTAATCCTAGCATGATAAAGAAGATTCAAAGAGAGTGAGGTGCCAGCTCCTTTCATTCAGTCAGTAGCTTCAAACATTTCTGGACGTTTTTCAATGGCAAAAATCAATGAATATTGTAAATGCACAAACAGTAATATCTCCACATTGCAAGGTGCAATTCTGAAATTTTTTGCTTTTTCCTGCTAATCCTAGCATGATAAAGAAGATTCAAAGAGAGTGAGATGCCAGCTCCTTTCATTCAGTCAGTAGCTTCAAACATTTCTGGACGTTTTTCAATGGCAAAAATCAATGAATATTGTAAATGCACAAACAGTAATATCTCCACATTGCAAGGTGCAATTCTGAAATTTTTTGCTTTTTCCTGTTAATCCTAGCATGATAAAGAAGATTCAAAGAGAGTGAGATGCCAGCTCCTTTCATTCAGTCAGTAGCTTCAAACATTTCTGGTATATGAATAACATGATGTTTTTCAATGGCAAAAATCAATGAATATTGTAAATGCACAAACAGTAATATCTCCACATTGCAAGGTGCAATTCTGAAATTTTTTGCTTTTTCCTGCTAATCCTAGCATGATAAAGAAGATTCAAAGAGAGTGAGATGCCAGCTCCTTTCATTCAGTCAGTAGCTTCAAACATTTCTGGACGTTTTTCAAAGGCAAAAATCAATGAATATTGTAAATGCACAAACAGTAATATCTCCACATTGCAAGGTGCAATTCTGAAATTTTTTGCTTTTTCCTGCTAATCCTAGCATGATAAAGAAGATTCAAAGAGAGTGAGATGCCAGCTCCTTTCATTCAGTCAGTAGCTTCAAACATTTCTGGACGTTTTTCAATGGCAAAAATCAATGAATATTGTAAATGCACAAACAGTAATATCTCCACATTGCAAGGTGCAATTCTGAAATTTTTTGCTTTTTCCTGCTAATCCTAGCATGATAAAGAAGATTCAAAGAGAGTGAGATGCCAGCTCCTTTCATTCAGTCAGTAGCTTCAAACATTTCTGGACGTTTTTCAATGGCAAAAATCAATGAATATTGTAAATGCACAAACAGTAATATCTCCACATTGCAAGGTGCAATTCTGAAATTTTTTGCTTTTTCCTGCTAATCCTAGCAGGATAAAGAAGATTCAAAGAGAGTGAGATGCCAGCTCTTTTCATTGTCAGTAGCTTCAAACATTTCTGGTATATGAAAAACATGTTTTTCAATGGCAAAAATCAATGAATATTGTAAATGCACAAACAGTAATATCTCCACATTGCAAGGTGCAATTCTGAAATTTTTTGCTTTTTCCTGCTAATCCTAGCATGATAAAGAAGATTCAAAGAGAGTGAGATGCCAGCTCCTTTCAGTCAGTAGCTTCAAACATTTCTGGTATATGAAAAACATGTTTTTCAATGGCAAAAATCAATGAATATTGTAAATGCACAAACAGTAATATCTCCACATTGCAAGGTGCAATTCTGAAATTTTTTGCTTTTTCCTGCTAATCCTAGCATGATAAAGAACATTCAAAGAGAGTGAGATGCCAGCTCCTTTCATTCAGTCAGTAGCTTCAAACATTTCTGGACGTTTTTCAATGGCAAAAATCAATGAATATTGTAAATGCACAAACAGTAATATCTCCACATTGCAAGGTGCAATTCTGAAATTTTTTGCTTTTTCCTGCTAATCCTAGCATGATAAAGAAGATTCAAAGAGAGTGAGATGCCAGCTCCTTTCATTCAGTCAGTAGCTTCAAACATTTCTGGACGTTTTTCAATGGCAAAAATCAATGAATATTGTAAATACACAAACAGTAATATCTCCACATTGCAAGGTGCAATTCTGAAATTTTTTGCTTTTTCCTGCTAATCCTAGCAGGATAAAGAAGATTCAAAGAGAGTGAGATGCCAGCTCCTTTCATTGTCAGTAGCTTCAAACATTTCTGGTATATGAAAAACATGTTTTTCAATGGCAAAAATCAATGAATATTGTAAATGCACAAACAGTAATATCTCCACATTGCAAGGTGCAATTCTGAAATTTTTTGCTTTTTCCTGCTAATCCTAGCATGATAAAGAAGATTCAAAGAGAGTGAGATGCCAGCTCCTTTCAGTCAGTAGCTTCAAACATTTCTGGTATATGAAAAACATGTTTTTCAATGACAAAAATCAATGAATATTGTAAATGCACAAACAGTAATATCTCCACATTGCAAGGTGCAATTCTGAAATTTTTTGCTTTTTCCTGCTAATCCTAGCATGATAAAGAAGATTCAAAGAGAGTGAGATGCCAGCTCCTTTCATTCAGTCAGTAGCTTCAAACATTTCTGGACGTTTTTCAATGGCAAAAATCAATGAATATTGTAAATGCACAAACAGTAATATCTCCACATTGCAAGGTGCAATTCTGAAATTTTTTGCTTTTTCCTGCTAATCCTAGCATGATAAAGAAGATTCAAAGAGAGTGAGATGCCAGCTCCTTTCATTCAGTCAGTAGCTTCAAACATTTCTGGACGTTTTTCAATGGCAAAAATCAATGAATATTGTAAATGCACAAACAGTAATATCTCCACATTGCAAGGTGCAATTCTGAAATTTTTTGCTTTTTCCTGCTAATCCTAGCATGATAAAGAAGATTCAAAGAGAGTGAGATGCCAGCTCCTTTCATTCAGTCAGTAGCTTCAAACATTTCTGGTATATGAAAAACATGTTTTTCAATGGCAAAAATCAATGAATATTGTAAATGCACAAACAGTAATATCTCCACATTGCAAGGTGCAATTCTGAAATTTTTTGCTTTTTCCTGCTAATCCTAGCATGATAAAGAAGATTCAAAGAGAGTGAGATGCCAGCTCCTTTCATTCAGTCAGTAGCTTCAAACATTTCTGGTATATGAAAAACATGTTTTTCAATGGCAAAAATCAATGAATATTGTAAATGCACAAACAGTAATATTTCCACATTGCAAGGTGCAATTCTGAAATTTTTTGCTTTTTCCTGCTAATCCTAGCATGATAAAGAAGATTCAAAGAGAGTGAGATGCCAGCTCCTTTCATTCAGTCAGTAGCTTCAAACATTTCTGGACGTCTTTCAGTGGCAAAAATCAATGAATATTGTAAATGCACAAACAGTAATATCTCTACATTGCAAGGTGCAATTCTGAAATTTTTTGCTTTTTCCTGTTAACCCTAGCATGATAAAGAAGATTCAAAGAGAGTGAGATGCCAGCTCCTTTCATTCAGTCAGTAGCTTCAAACATTTCTGTTATATGAATAACGATGTTTTTCAATGGCAAAAATCAATGAATATTGTAAATGCACAAACAGTAATATCTCCACATTGCAAGGTGCAATTCTGAAATTTTTTGCTTTTTCCTGCTAATCCTAGCATGATAAAGAAGATTCAAAGAGAGTGAGATGCCAGCTCCTTTCATTCAGTCAGTAGCTTCAAACATTTCTGGACGTTTTTCAATGGCAAAAATCAATGAATATTGTAAATGCACAAACAGTAATATCTCCACATTGCAAGGTGCAATTCTGAAATTTTTTGCTTTTTCCTGCTAATCCTAGCATGATAAAGAAGATTCAGAGTGAGATGCCAGCTCCTTTCATTCAGTCAGTAGCTTCAAACATTTCTGGACGTTTTTCAATGGCAAAAATCAATGAATATTGTAAATGCACAAACAGTAATATCTCCACATTGCAAGGTGCAATTCTGAAATTTTTTGCTTTTTCCTGCTAATCCTAGCAGGATAAAGAAGATTCAAAGAGAGTGAGATGCCAGCTCCTTTCATTCAGTCAGTAGCTTCAAACATTT
Organism: Phyllobates terribilis; assembly: GCF_046119375.1. Lineage (NCBI taxonomy): Eukaryota > Metazoa > Chordata > Amphibia > Anura > Dendrobatidae > Phyllobates > Phyllobates terribilis. The sequence continues at coordinate 66,995 of NW_027365917.1, forward strand.
CTGGTATATGAAAAACATGTTTTTCAATGGCAAAAATCAATGAATATTGTAAATGCACAAACAGTAATATCTCCACATTGCAAGGTGCAATTCTGAAATTTTTTGCTTTTTCCTGCTAATCCTAGCATGATAAAGAAGATTCAAAGAGAGTGAGATGCCAGCTCCTTTCATTCAGTCAGTAGCTTCAAACATTTCTGGTATATGAAAAACATGTTTTTCAATGGCAAAAATCAATGAATATTGTAAATGCACAAACAGTAATATCTCCACATTGCAAGGTGCAATTCTGAAATTTTTTGCTTTTTCCTGCTAATCCTAGCATGATAAAGAAGATTCAAAGAGAGTGAGATGCCAGCTCCTTTCATTCAGTCAGTAGCTTCAAACATTTCTGGACGTTTTTCAATGGCAAAAATCAATGAATATTGTAAATGCACAAACAGTAATATCTCCACATTGCAAGGTGCAATTCTGAAATTTTTTGCTTTTTCCTGCTAATCCTAGCATGATAAAGAAGATTCAAAGAGAGTGAGATGCCAGCTCCTTTCATTCAGTCAGTAGCTTCAAACATTTCTGGACGTTTTTCAATGGCAAAAATCAATGAATATTGTAAATGCACAAACAGTAATATCTCCACATTGCAAGGTGCAATTCTGAAATTTTTTGCTTTTTCCTGCTAATCCTAGCAGGATAAAGAAGATTCAAAGAGAGTGAGATGCCAGCTCTTTTCATTGTCAGTAGCTTCAAACATTTCTGGTATATGAAAAACATGTTTTTCAATGGCAAAAATCAATGAATATTGTAAATGCACAAACAGTAATATCTCCACATTGCAAGGTGCAATTCTGAAATTTTTTGCTTTTTCCTGCTAATCCTAGCATGATAAAGAAGATTCAAAGAGAGTGAGATGCCAGCTCCTTTCAGTCAGTCGCTTCAAACATTTCTGGTATATGAAAAACATGTTTTTCAATGGCAAAAATCAATGAATATTGTAAATGCACAAACAGTAATATCTCCACATTGCAAGGTGCAATTCTGAAATTTTTTGCTTTTTCCTGCTAATCCTAGCATGATAAAGAAGATTCAAAGAGAGTGAGATGCCAGCTCCTTTCATTCAGTCAGTAGCTTCAAACATTTCTGGACGTTTTTCAATGGCAAAAATCAATGAATATTGTAAATGCACAAACAGTAATATCTCCACATTGCAAGGTGCAATTCTGAAATTTTTTGCTTTTTCCTGCTAATCCTAGCATGATAAAGAAGATTCAAAGAGAGTGAGATGCCAGCTCCTTTCATTCAGTCAGTAGCTTCAAACATTTCTGGACGTTTTTCAATGGCAAAAATCAATGAATATTGTAAATACACAAACAGTAATATCTCCACATTGCAAGGTGCAATTCTGAAATTTTTTGCTTTTTCCTGCTAATCCTAGCAGGATAAAGAAGATTCAAAGAGAGTGAGATGCCAGCTCCTTTCATTGTCAGTAGCTTCAAACATTTCTGGTATATGAAAAACATGTTTTTCAATGGCAAAAATCAATGAATATTGTAAATGCACAAACAGTAATATCTCCACATTGCAAGGTGCAATTCTGAAATTTTTTGCTTTTTCCTGCTAATCCTAGCATGATAAAGAAGATTCAAAGAGAGTGAGATGCCAGCTCCTTTCAGTCAGTAGCTTCAAACATTTCTGGTATATGAAAAACATGTTTTTCAATGGCAAAAATCAATGAATATTGTAAATGCACAAACAGTAATATCTCCACATTGCAAGGTGCAATTCTGAAATTTTTTGCTTTTTCCTGCTAATCCTAGCATGATAAAGAAGATTCAAAGAGAGTGAGATGCCAGCTCCTTTCATTCAGTCAGTAGCTTCAAACATTTCTGGACGTTTTTCAATGGCAAAAATCAATGAATATTGTAAATGCACAAACAGTAATATCTCCACATTGCAAGGTGCAATTCTGAAATTTTTTGCTTTTTCCTGCTAATCCTAGCATGATAAAGAAGATTCAAAGAGAGTGAGATGCCAGCTCCTTTCATTCAGTCAGTAGCTTCAAACATTTCTGGTATATGAAAAACATGTTTTTCAATGGCAAAAATCAATGAATATTGTAAATGCACAAACAGTAATATCTCCACATTGCAAGGTGCAATTCTGAAATTTTTTGCTTTTTCCTGCTAATCCTAGCATGATAAAGAAGATTCAAAGAGAGTGAGATGCCAGCTCCTTTCATTCAGTCAGTAGCTTCAAACATTTCTGGACGTTTTTCAATGGCAAAAATCAATGAATATTGTAAATGCACAAACAGTAATATCTCCACATTGCAAGGTGCAATTCTGAAATTTTTTGCTTTTTCCTGTTAATCCTAGCATGATAAAGAAGATTCAAAGAGAGTGAGATGCCAGCTCCTTTCATTCAGTCAGTAGCTTCAAACATTTCTGGTATATGAATAACATGATGTTTTTCAATGGCAAAAATCAATGAATATTGTAAATGCACAAACAGTAATATCTCCACATTGCAAGGTGCAATTCTGAAATTTTTTGCTTTTTCCTGCTAATCCTAGCATGATAAAGAAGATTCAAAGAGAGTGAGATGCCAGCTCCTTTCATTCAGTCAGTAGCTTCAAACATTTCTGGACGTTTTTCAAAGGCAAAAATCAATGAATATTGTAAATGCACAAACAGTAATATCTCCACATTGCAAGGTGCAATTCTGAAATTTTTTGCTTTTTCCTGCTAATCCTAGCATGATAAAGAAGATTCAAAGAGAGTGAGATGCCAGCTCCTTTCATTCAGTCAGTAGCTTCAAACATTTCTGGACGTTTTTCAATGGCAAAAATCAATGAATATTGTAAATGCACAAACAGTAATATCTCCACATTGCAAGGTGCAATTCTGAAATTTTTTGCTTTTTCCTGCTAATCCTAGCATGATAAAGAAGATTCAAAGAGAGTGAGATGCCAGCTCCTTTCATTCAGTCAGTAGCTTCAAACATTTCTGGACGTTTTTCAATGGCAAAAATCAATGAATATTGTAAATGCACAAACAGTAATATCTCCACATTGCAAGGTGCAATTCTGAAATTTTTTGCTTTTTCCTGCTAATCCTAGCAGGATAAAGAAGATTCAAAGAGAGTGAGATGCCAGCTCTTTTCATTGTCAGTAGCTTCAAACATTTCTGGTATATGAAAAACATGTTTTTCAATGGCAAAAATCAATGAATATTGTAAATGCACAAACAGTAATATCTCCACATTGCAAGGTGCAATTCTGAAATTTTTTGCTTTTTCCTGCTAATCCTAGCATGATAAAGAAGATTCAAAGAGAGTGAGATGCCAGCTCCTTTCAGTCAGTAGCTTCAAACATTTCTGGTATATGAAAAACATGTTTTTCAATGGCAAAAATCAATGAATATTGTAAATGCACAAACAGTAATATCTCCACATTGCAAGGTGCAATTCTGAAATTTTTTGCTTTTTCCTGCTAATCCTAGCATGATAAAGAAGATTCAAAGAGAGTGAGATGCCAGCTCCTTTCATTCAGTCAGTAGCTTCAAACATTTCTGGACGTTTTTCAATGGCAAAAATCAATGAATATTGTAAATGCACAAACAGTAATATCTCCACATTGCAAGGTGCAATTCTGAAATTTTTTGCTTTTTCCTGCTAATCCTAGCATGATAAAGAAGATTCAAAGAGAGTGAGATGCCAGCTCCTTTCATTCAGTCAGTAGCTTCAAACATTTCTGGACGTTTTTCAATGGCAAAAATCAATGAATATTGTAAATACACAAACAGTAATATCTCCACATTGCAAGGTGCAATTCTGAAATTTTTTGCTTTTTCCTGCTAATCCTAGCAGGATAAAGAAGATTCAAAGAGAGTGAGATGCCAGCTCCTTTCATTGTCAGTAGCTTCAAACATTTCTGGTATATGAAAAACATGTTTTTCAATGGCAAAAATCAATGAATATTGTAAATGCACAAACAGTAATATCTCCACATTGCAAGGTGCAATTCTGAAATTTTTTGCTTTTTCCTGCTAATCCTAGCATGATAAAGAAGATTCAAAGAGAGTGAGATGCCAGCTCCTTTCAGTCAGTAGCTTCAAACATTTCTGGTATATGAAAAACATGTTTTTCAATGACAAAAATCAATGAATATTGTAAATGCACAAACAGTAATATCTCCACATTGCAAGGTGCAATTCTGAAATTTTTTGCTTTTTCCTGCTAATCCTAGCATGATAAAGAAGATTCAAAGAGAGTGAGATGCCAGCTCCTTTCATTCAGTCAGTAGCTTCAAACATTTCTGGACGTTTTTCAATGGCAAAAATCAATGAATATTGTAAATGCACAAACAGTAATATCTCCACATTGCAAGGTGCAATTCTGAAATTTTTTGCTTTTTCCTGCTAATCCTAGCATGATAAAGAAGATTCAAAGAGAGTGAGATGCCAGCTCCTTTCATTCAGTCAGTAGCTTCAAACATTTCTGGACGTTTTTCAATGGCAAAAATCAATGAATATTGTAAATGCACAAACAGTAATATCTCCACATTGCAAGGTGCAATTCTGAAATTTTTTGCTTTTTCCTGCTAATCCTAGCATGATAAAGAAGATTCAAAGAGAGTGAGATGCCAGCTCCTTTCATTCAGTCAGTAGCTTCAAACATTTCTGGTATATGAAAAACATGTTTTTCAATGGCAAAAATCAATGAATATTGTAAATGCACAAACAGTAATATCTCCACATTGCAAGGTGCAATTCTGAAATTTTTTGCTTTTTCCTGCTAATCCTAGCATGATAAAGAAGATTCAAAGAGAGTGAGATGCCAGCTCCTTTCATTCAGTCAGTAGCTTCAAACATTTCTGGTATATGAAAAACGTTTTTCAATGGCAAAAATCAATGAATATTGTAAATGCACAAACAGTAATATCTCCACATTGCAAGGTGCAATTCTGAAATTTTTTGCTTTTTCCTGCTAATCCTAGCATGATAAAGAAGATTCAAAGAGAGTGAGATGCCAGCTCCTTTCATTCAGTCAGTAGCTTCAAACATTTCTGGTATATGAAAAACATGTTTTTCAATGGCAAAAATCAATGAATATTGTAAATGCACAAACAGTAATATTTCCACATTGCAAGGTGCAATTCTGAAATTTTTTGCTTTTTCCTGCTAATCCTAGCATGATAAAGAAGATTCAAAGAGAGTGAGATGCCAGCTCCTTTCATTCAGTCAGTAGCTTCAAACATTTCTGGACGTTTTTCAGTGGCAAAAATCAATGAATATTGTAAATGCACAAACAGTAATATCTCTACATTGCAAGGTGCAATTCTGAAATTTTTTGCTTTTTCCTGTTAACCCTAGCATGATAAAGAAGATTCAAAGAGAGTGAGATGCCAGCTCCTTTCATTCAGTCAGTAGCTTCAAACATTTCTGTTATATGAATAACGATGTTTTTCAATGGCAAAAATCAATGAATATTGTAAATGCACAAACAGTAATATCTCCACATTGCAAGGTGCAATTCTGAAATTTTTTGCTTTTTCCTGCTAATCCTAGCATGATAAAGAAGATTCAAAGAGAGTGAGATGCCAGCTCCTTTCATTCAGTCAGTAGCTTCAAACATTTCTGGACGTTTTTCAATGGCAAAAATCAATGAATATTGTAAATGCACAAACAGTAATATCTCCACATTGCAAGGTGCAATTCTGAAATTTTTTGCTTTTTCCTGCTAATCCTAGCATGATAAAGAAGATTCAGAGTGAGATGCCAGCTCCTTTCATTCAGTCAGTAGCTTCAAACATTTCTGGACGTTTTTCAATGGCAAAAATCAATGAATATTGTAAATGCACAAACAGTAATATCTCCACATTGCAAGGTGCAATTCTGAAATTTTTTGCTTTTTCCTGCTAATCCTAGCAGGATAAAGAAGATTCAAAGAGAGTGAGATGCCAGCTCCTTTCATTCAGTCAGTAGCTTCAAACATTTCTGGTATATGAAAAACATGTTTTTCAATGGCAAAAATCAATGAATATTGTAAATGCACAAACAGTAATATCTCCACATTGCAAGGTGCAATTCTGAAATTTTTTGCTTTTTCCTGCTAATCCTAGCATGATAAAGAAGATTCAAAGAGAGTGAGATGCCAGCTCCTTTCATTCAGTCAGTAGCTTCAAACATTTCTGGTATATGAAAAACATGTTTTTCAATGGCAAAAATCAATGAATATTGTAAATGCACAAACAGTAATATCTCCACATTGCAAGGTGCAATTCTGAAATTTTTTGCTTTTTCCTGCTAATCCTAGCATGATAAAGAAGATTCAAAGAGAGTGAGATGCCAGCTCCTTTCATTCAGTCAGTAGCTTCAAACATTTCTGGACGTTTTTCAATGGCAAAAATCAATGAATATTGTAAATGCACAAACAGTAATATCTCCACATTGCAAGGTGCAATTCTGAAATTTTTTGCTTTTTCCTGCTAATCCTAGCATGATAAAGAAGATTCAAAGAGAGTGAGATGCCAGCTCCTTTCATTCAGTCAGTAGCTTCAAACATTTCTGGACGTTTTTCAATGGCAAAAATCAATGAATATTGTAAATGCACAAACAGTAATATCTCCACATTGCAAGGTGCAATTCTGAAATTTTTTGCTTTTTCCTGCTAATCCTAGCAGGATAAAGAAGATTCAAAGAGAGTGAGATGCCAGCTCTTTTCATTGTCAGTAGCTTCAAACATTTCTGGTATATGAAAAACATGTTTTTCAATGGCAAAAATCAATGAATATTGTAAATGCACAAACAGTAATATCTCCACATTGCAAGGTGCAATTCTGAAATTTTTTGCTTTTTCCTGCTAATCCTAGCATGATAAAGAAGATTCAAAGAGAGTGAGATGCCAGCTCCTTTCAGTCAGTCGCTTCAAACATTTCTGGTATATGAAAAACATGTTTTTCAATGGCAAAAATCAATGAATATTGTAAATGCACAAACAGTAATATCTCCACATTGCAAGGTGCAATTCTGAAATTTTTTGCTTTTTCCTGCTAATCCTAGCATGATAAAGAAGATTCAAAGAGAGTGAGATGCCAGCTCCTTTCATTCAGTCAGTAGCTTCAAACATTTCTGGACGTTTTTCAATGGCAAAAATCAATGAATATTGTAAATGCACAAACAGTAATATCTCCACATTGCAAGGTGCAATTCTGAAATTTTTTGCTTTTTCCTGCTAATCCTAGCATGATAAAGAAGATTCAAAGAGAGTGAGATGCCAGCTCCTTTCATTCAGTCAGTAGCTTCAAACATTTCTGGACGTTTTTCAATGGCAAAAATCAATGAATATTGTAAATACACAAACAGTAATATCTCCACATTGCAAGGTGCAATTCTGAAATTTTTTGCTTTTTCCTGCTAATCCTAGCAGGATAAAGAAGATTCAAAGAGAGTGAGATGCCAGCTCCTTTCATTCAGTCAGTAGCTTCAAACATTTCTGGTATATGAAAAACATGTTTTTCAATGGCAAAAATCAATGAATATTGTAAATGCACAAACAGTAATATCTCCACATTGCAAGGTGCAATTCTGAAATTTTTTGCTTTTTCCTGCTAATCCTAGCATGATAAAGAAGATTCAAAGAGAGTGAGATGCCAGCTCCTTTCAGTCAGTAGCTTCAAACATTTCTGGTATATGAAAAACATGTTTTTCAATGGCAAAAATCAATGAATATTGTAAATGCACAAACAGTAATATCTCCACATTGCAAGGTGCAATTCTGAAATTTTTTGCTTTTTCCTGCTAATCCTAGCATGATAAAGAAGATTCAAAGAGAGTGAGATGCCAGCTCCTTTCATTCAGTCAGTAGCTTCAAACATTTCTGGACGTTTTTCAATGGCAAAAATCAATGAATATTGTAAATGCACAAACAGTAATATCTCCACATTGCAAGGTGCAATTCTGAAATTTTTTGCTTTTTCCTGCTAATCCTAGCATGATAAAGAAGATTCAAAGAGAGTGAGATGCCAGCTCCTTTCATTCAGTCAGTAGCTTCAAACATTTCTGGACGTTTTTCAATGGCAAAAATCAATGAATATTGTAAATGCACAAACAGTAATATCTCCACATTGCAAGGTGCAATTCTGAAATTTTTTGCTTTTTCCTGCTAATCCTAGCATGATAAAGAAGATTCAAAGAGAGTGAGATGCCAGCTCCTTTCATTCAGTCAGTAGCTTCAAACATTTCTGGTATATGAAAAACATGTTTTTCAATGGCAAAAATCAATGAATATTGTAAATGCACAAACAGTAATATCTCCACATTGCAAGGTGCAATTCTGAAATTTTTTGCTTTTTCCTGCTAATCCTAGCATGATAAAGAAGATTCAAAGAGAGTGAGATGCCAGCTCCTTTCATTCAGTCATTAGCTTCAAACATTTCTGGTATATGAAAAACGTTTTTCAATGGCAAAAATCAATGAATATTGTAAATGCACAAACAGTAATATCTCCACATTGCAAGGTGCAATTCTGAAATTTTTTGCTTTTTCCTGCTAATCCTAGCATGATAAAGAAGATTCAAAGAGAGTGAGATGCCAGCTCCTTTCATTCAGTCAGTAGCTTCAAACATTTCTGGTATATGAAAAACATGTTTTTCAATGGCAAAAATCAATGAATATTGTAAATGCACAAACAGTAATATTTCCACATTGCAAGGTGCAATTCTGAAATTTTTTGCTTTTTCCTGCTAATCCTAGCATGATAAAGAAGATTCAAAGAGAGTGAGATGCCAGCTCCTTTCATTCAGTCAGTAGCTTCAAACATTTCTGGACGTTTTTCAGTGGCAAAAATCAATGAATATTGTAAATGCACAAACAGTAATATCTCTACATTGCAAGGTGCAATTCTGAAATTTTTTGCTTTTTCCTGTTAACCCTAGCATGATAAAGAAGATTCAAAGAGAGTGAGATGCCAGCTCCTTTCATTCAGTCAGTAGCTTCAAACATTTCTGTTATATGAATAACGATGTTTTTCAATGGCAAAAATCAATGAATATTGTAAATGCACAAACAGTAATATCTCCACATTGCAAGGTGCAATTCTGAAATTTTTTGCTTTTTCCTGCTAATCCTAGCATGATAAAGAAGATTCAAAGAGAGTGAGATGCCAGCTCCTTTCATTCAGTCAGTAGCTTCAAACATTTCTGGACGTTTTTCAATGGCAAAAATCAATGAATATTGTAAATGCACAAACAGTAATATCTCCACATTGCAAGGTGCAATTCTGAAATTTTTTGCTTTTTCCTGCTAATCCTAGCATGATAAAGAAGATTCAGAGTGAGATGCCAGCTCCTTTCATTCAGTCAGTAGCTTCAAACATTTCTGGACGTTTTTCAATGGCAAAAATCAATGAATATTGTAAATGCACAAACAGTAATATCTCCACATTGCAAGGTGCAATTCTGAAATTTTTTGCTTTTTCCTGCTAATCCTAGCAGGATAAAGAAGATTCAAAGAGAGTGAGATGCCAGCTCCTTTCATTCAGTCAGTAGCTTCAAACATTTCTGGTATATGAAAAACATGTTTTTCAATGGCAAAAATCAATGAATATTGTAAATGCACAAACAGTAATATCTCCACATTGCAAGGTGCAATTCTGAAATTTTTTGCTTTTTCCTGCTAATCCTAGCATGATAAAGAAGATTCAAAGAGAGTGAGATGCCAGCTCCTTTCATTCAGTCAGTAGCTTCAAACATTTCTGGTATATGAAAAACATGTTTTTCAATGGCAAAAATCAATGAATATTGTAAATGCACAAACAGTAATATCTCCACATTGCAAGGTGCAATTCTGAAATTTTTTGCTTTTTCCTGCTAATCCTAGCATGATAAAGAAGATTCAAAGAGAGTGAGATGCCAGCTCCTTTCATTCAGTCAGTAGCTTCAAACATTTCTGGACGTTTTTCAATGGCAAAAATCAATGAATATTGTAAATGCACAAACAGTAATATCTCCACATTGCAAGGTGCAATTCTGAAATTTTTTGCTTTTTCCTGCTAATCCTAGCATGATAAAGAAGATTCAAAGAGAGTGAGATGCCAGCTCCTTTCATTCAGTCAGTAGCTTCAAACATTTCTGGACGTTTTTCAATGGCAAAAATCAATGAATATTGTAAATGCACAAACAGTAATATCTCCACATTGCAAGGTGCAATTCTGAAATTCTTTGCTTTTTCCTGCTAATCCTAGCAGGATAAAGAAGATTCAAAGCGAGTAAGATGCCAGCTCCTTTCATTCAGTCAGTAGCTTCAAACATTTCTGGTATATGAAAAACATGTTTTTCAATGGCAAAAATCAATGAATATTGTAAATGCACAAACAGTAATATCTCCACATTGCAAGGTGCAATTCTGAAATTTTTTGCTTTTTCCTGCTAATCCTAGCATGATAAAGAAGATTCAAAGAGAGTGAGATGCCAGCTCCTTTCATTCAGTCAGTAGCTTCAAACATTTCTGGTATATGAAAAACATGTTTTTCAATGGCAAAAATCAATGAATATTGTAAATGCACAAACAGTAATATCTCCACATTGCAAGGTGCAATTCTGAAATTTTTTGCTTTTTCCTGCTAATCCTAGCATGATAAAGAAGATTCAAAGAGAGTGAGATGCCAGCTCCTTTCATTCAGTCAGTAGCTTCAAACATTTCTGGACGTTTTTCAATGGCAAAAATCAATGAATATTGTAATTGCACAAACAGTAATATCTCCACATTGCAAGGTGCAATTCTGAAATTTTTTGCTTTTTCCTGCTAATCCTAGCATGATAAAGAAGATTCAAAGAGAGTGAGATGCCAGCTCCTTTCATTCAGTCAGTAGCTTCAAACATTTCTGGACGTTTTTCAATGGCAAAAATCAATGAATATTGTAAATGCACAAACAGTAATATCTCCACATTGCAAGGTGCAATTCTGAAATTCTTTGCTTTTTCCTGCTAATCCTAGCAGGATAAAGAAGATTCAAAGAAAGTAAGATGCTAGCTCCTTTCATTCAGTCAGTAGCTTCAAACATTTCTGGTATATGAAAAACATGTTTTCCAATGGCAAAAATCAATGAATATTGTAAATGCACAAACAGTAATATCTCCACATTGCAAGGTGCAATTCTGAAATTTTTTGCTTTTTCCTGCTAATCCTAGCATGATAAAGAAGATTCGAAGAGAGTGAGATGCCAGCTCCTTTCATTCAGTCAGTAGCTTCAAACATTTCTGGTATATGAAAAACATGTTTTTCAATGGCAAAAATCAATGAATATTGTAAATGCACAAACAGTAATATCTCCACATTGCAAGGTGCAATTCTGAAATTTTTTGCTTTTTCCTGCTAATCCTAGCATGATAAAGAAGATTCAAAGAGAGTGAGATGCCAGCTCCTTTCAGTCAGTAGCTTCAAACATTTCTGGTATATGAAAAACATGTTTTTCAATGGCAAAAATCAATGAATATTGTAAATGCACAGTAATATCTCCACATTGCAAGGTGCAATTCTGAAATTTTTTGCTTTTTCCTGCTAATCCTAGCATGATAAAGAAGATTCAAAGAGAGTGAGATGCCAGCTCCTTTCATTCAGTCAGTAGCTTCAAACATTTCTGGACGTTTTTCAATGGCAAAAATCAATGAATATTGTAAATACACAAACAGTAATATCTCCACATTGCAAGGTGCAATTCTGAAATTTTTTGCTTTTTCCTGCTAATCCTAGCATGATAAAGAAGATTCAAAGAGAGTGAGATGCCAGCTCCTTTCATTCAGTCAGTAGCTTCAAACATTTCTGGACGTTTTTCAATGGCAAAAATCAATGAATATTGTAAATGCACAAACAGTAATATCTCCACATTGCAAGGTGCAATTCTGAAATTTTTTGCTTTTTCCTGCTAATCCTAGCATGATAAAGAAGATTCAAAGAGAGTGAGATGCCAGCTCCTTTCATTCAGTCAGTAGCTTCAAACATTTCTGGTATATGAAAAACATGTTTTTCAATGGCAAAAATCAATGAATATTGTAAATGCACAAACAGTAATATCTCCACATTGCAAGGTGCAATTCTGAAATTTTTTGCTTTTTCCTGCTAATCCTAGCATGATAAAGAAGATTCAAAGAGAGTGAGATGCCAGCTCCTTTCATTCAGTCAGTAGCTTCAAACATTTCTGGTATATGAAAAACGTTTTTCAATGGCAAAAATCAATGAATATTGTAAATGCACAAACAGTAATATCTCCACATTGCAAGGTGCAATTCTGAAATTTTTTGCTTTTTCCTGCTAATCCTAGCATGATAAAGAAGATTCAAAGAGAGTGAGATGCCAGCTCCTTTCATTCAGTCAGTAGCTTCAAACATTTCTGGTATATGAAAAACATGTTTTTCAATGGCAAAAATCAATGAATATTGTAAATGCACAAACAGTAATATTTCCACATTGCAAGGTGCAATTCTGAAATTTTTTGCTTTTTCCTGCTAATCCTAGCATGATAAAGAAGATTCAAAGAGAGTGAGATGCCAGCTCCTTTCATTCAGTCAGTAGCTTCAAACATTTCTGGACGTTTTTCAATGGCAAAAATCAATGAATATTGTAAATGCACAAACAGTAATATCTCTACATTGCAAGGTGCAATTCTGAAATTTTTTGCTTTTTCCTGTTAATCCTAGCATGATAAAGAAGATTCAAAGAGAGTGAGATGCCAGCTCCTTTCATTCAGTCAGTAGCTTCAAACATTTCTGTTATATGAATAACGATGTTTTTCAATGGCAAAAATCAATGAATATTGTAAATGCACAAACAGTAATATCTCCACATTGCAAGGTGCAATTCTGAAATTTTTTGCTTTTTCCTGCTAATCCTAGCATGATAAAGAAGATTCAAAGAGAGTGAGATGCCAGCTCCTTTCATTCAGTCAGTAGCTTCAAACATTTCTGGACGTTTTTCAATGGCAAAAATCAATGAATATTGTAAATGCACAAACAGTAATATCTCCACATTGCAAGGTGCAATTCTGAAATTTTTTGCTTTTTCCTGCTAATCCTAGCATGATAAAGAAGATTCAAAGAGAGTGAGATGCCAGCTCCTTTCATTCAGTCAGTAGCTTCAAACATTTCTGGACGTTTTTCAATGGCAAAAATCAATGAATATTGTAAATGCACAAACAGTAATATCTCCACATTGCAAGGTGCAATTCTGAAATTTTTTGCTTTTTCCTGCTAATCCTAGCATGATAAAGAAGATTCAAAGAGAGTGAGATGCCAGCTCCTTTCATTCAGTCAGTAGCTTCAAACATTTCTGGACGTTTTTCAATGGCAAAAATCAATGAATATTGTAAATGCACAAACAGTAATATCTCCACATTGCAAGGTGCAATTCTGAAATTTTTTGCTTTTTCCTGCTAATCCTAGCATGATAAAGAAGATTCAAAGAGAGTGAGATGCCAGCTCCTTTCATTCAGTCAGTAGCTTCAAACATTTCTGGTATATGAAAAACATGTTTTTCAATGGCAAAAATCAATGAATATTGTAAATGCACAAACAGTAATATCTCCACATTGCAAGGTGCAATTCTGAAATTTTTTGCTTTTTCCTGCTAATCCTAGCATGATAAAGAAGATTCAAAGAGAGTGAGATGCCAGCTCCTTTCATTCAGTCAGTAGCTTTAAACATTTCTGGTATATGAAAAACGTTTTTCAATGGCAAAAATCAATGAATATTGTAAATGCACAAACAGTAATATCTCCACATTGCAAGGTGCAATTCTGAAATTTTTTGCTTTTTCCTGCTAATCCTAGCATGATAAAGAAGATTCAAAGAGAGTGAGATGCCAGCTCCTTTCATTCAGTCAGTAGCTTCAAACATTTCTGGTATATGAAAAACATGTTTTTCAATGGCAAAAATCAATGAATATTGTAAATGCACAAACAGTAATATTTCCACATTGCAAGGTGCAATTCTGAAATTTTTTGCTTTTTCCTGCTAATCCTAGCATGATAAAGAAGATTCAAAGAGAGTGAGATGCCAGCTCCTTTCATTCAGTCAGTAGCTTCAAACATTTCTGGATGTTTTTCAATGGCAAAAATCAATGAATATTGTAAATGCACAAACAGTAATATCTCTACATTGCAAGGTGCAATTCTGAAATTTTTTGCTTTTTCCTGTTAACCCTAGCATGATAAAGAAGATTCAAAGAGAGTGAGATGCCAGCTCCTTTCATTCAGTCAGTAGCTTCAAACATTTCTGTTATATGAATAACGATGTTTTTCAATGGCAAAAATCAATGAATATTGTAAATGCACAAACAGTAATATCTCCACATTGCAAGGTGCAATTCTGAAATTTTTTGCTTTTTCCTGCTAATCCTAGCATGATAAAGAAGATTCAAAGAGAGTGAGATGCCAGCTCCTTTCATTCAGTCAGTAGCTTCAAACATTTCTGGACGTTTTTCAATGGCAAAAATCAATGGATATTGTAAATGCACAAACAGTAATATCTCCACATTGCAAGGTGCAATTCTGAAATTTTTTGCTTTTTCCTGCTAATCCTAGCATGATAAAGAAGATTCAGAGTGAGATGCCAGCTCCTTTCATTCAGTCAGTAGCTTCAAACATTTCTGGACGTTTTTCAATGGCAAAAATCAATGAATATTGTAAATGCACAAACAGTAATATCTCCACATTGCAAGGTGCAATTCTGAAATTTTTTGCTTTTTCCTGCTAATCCTAGCAGGATAAAGAAGATTCAAAGAGAGTGAGATGCCAGCTCCTTTCATTCAGTCAGTAGCTTCAAACATTTCTGGTATATGAAAAACATGTTTTTCAATGGCAAAAATCAATGAATATTGTAAATGCACAAACAGTAATATCTCCACATTGCAAGGTGCAATTCTGAAATTTTTTGCTTTTTCCTGCTAATGATAGCATGATAAAGAAGATTCAAAGAGAGTGAGATGCCAGCTCCTTTCATTCAGTCAGTAGCTTCAAACATTTCTGGTATATGAAAAACATGTTTTTCAATGGCAAAAATCAATGAATATTGTAAATGCACAAACAGTAATATCTCCACATTGCAAGGTGCAATTCTGAAATTTTTTGCTTTTTCCTGCTAATCCTAGCATGATAAAGAAGATTCAAAGAGAGTGAGATGCCAGCTCCTTTCATTCAGTCAGTAGCTTCAAACATTTCTGGACATTTTTCAATGGCAAAAATCAATGAATATTGTAAATGCACAAACAGTAATATCTCCACATTGCAAGGTGCAATTCTGAAATTTTTTGCTTTTTCCTGCTAATCCTAGCATGATAAAGAAGATTCAAAGAGAGTGAGATGCCAGCTCCTTTCATTCAGTCAGTAGCTTCAAACATTTCTGGACGTTTTTCAATGGCAAAAATCAATGAATATTGTAAATGCACAAACAGTAATATCTCCACATTGCAAGGTGCAATTCTGAAATTCTTTGCTTTTTCCTGCTAATCCTAGCAGGATAAAGAAGATTCAAAGAGAGTAAGATGCCAGCTCCTTTCATTCAGTCAGTAGCTTCAAACATTTCTGGTATATGAAAAACATGTTTTTCAAAGGCAAAAATCAATGAATATTGTAAATGCACAAACAGTAATATCTCCACATTGCAAGGTGCAATTCTGAAATTTTTTGCTTTTTCCTGCTAATCCTAGCATGATAAAGAAGATTCAAAGAGAGTGAGATGCCAGCTCCTTTCATTCAGTCAGTAGCTTCAAACATTTCTGGTATATGAAAAACATGTTTTTCAATGGCAAAAATCAATGAATATTGTAAATGCACAAACAGTAATATCTCCACATTGCAAGGTGCAATTCTGAAATTTTTTGCTTTTTCCTGCTAATCCTAGCATGATAAAGAAGATTCAAAGAGAGTGAGATGCCAGCTCCTTTCAGTCAGTAGCTTCAAACATTTCTGGTATATGAAAAACATGTTTTTCAATGGCAAAAATCAATGAATATTGTAAATGCACAGTAATATCTCCACATTGCAAGGTGCAATTCTGAAATTTTTTGCTTTTTCCTGCTAATCCTAGCATGATAAAGAAGATTCAAAGAGAGTGAGATGCCAGCTCCTTTCATTCAGTCAGTAGCTTCAAACATTTCTGGACGTTTTTCAATGGCAAAAATCAATGAATATTGTAAATACACAAACAGTAATATCTCCACATTGCAAGGTGCAATTCTGAAATTTTTTGCTTTTTCCTGCTAATCCTAGCATGATAAAGAAGATTCAAAGAGAGTGAGATGCCAGCTCCTTTCATTCAGTCAGTAGCTTCAAACATTTCTGGACGTTTTTCAATGGCAAAAATCAATGAATATTGTAAATGCACAAACAGTAATATCTCCACATTGCAAGGTGCAATTCTGAAATTTTTTGCTTTTTCCTGCTAATCCTAGCATGATAAAGAAGATTCAAAGAGAGTGAGATGCCAGCTCCTTTCATTCAGTCAGTAGCTTCAAACATTTCTGGTATATGAAAAACATGTTTTTCAATGGCAAAAATCAATGAATATTGTAAATGCACAAACAGTAATATCTCCACATTGCAAGGTGCAATTCTGAAATTTTTTGCTTTTTCCTGCTAATCCTAGCATGATAAAGAAGATTCAAAGAGAGTGAGATGCCAGCTCCTTTCATTCAGTCAGTAGCTTCAAACATTTCTGGTATATGAAAAACGTTTTTCAATGGCAAAAATCAATGAATATTGTAAATGCACAAACAGTAATATCTCCACATTGCAAGGTGCAATTCTGAAATTTTTTGCTTTTTCCTGCTAATCCTAGCATGATAAAGAAGATTCAAAGAGAGTGAGATGCCAGCTCCTTTCATTCAGTCAGTAGCTTCAAACATTTCTGGTATATGAAAAACATGTTTTTCAATGGCAAAAATCAATGAATATTGTAAATGCACAAACAGTAATATTTCCACATTGCAAGGTGCAATTCTGAAATTTTTTGCTTTTTCCTGCTAATCCTAGCATGATAAAGAAGATTCAAAGAGAGTGAGATGCCAGCTCCTTTCATTCAGTCAGTAGCTTCAAACATTTCTGGACGTTTTTCAATGGCAAAAATCAATGAATATTGTAAATGCACAAACAGTAATATCTCTACATTGCAAGGTGCAATTCTGAAATTTTTTGCTTTTTCCTGTTAATCCTAGCATGATAAAGAAGATTCAAAGAGAGTGAGATGCCAGCTCCTTTCATTCAGTCAGTAGCTTCAAACATTTCTGTTATATGAATAACGATGTTTTTCAATGGCAAAAATCAATGAATATTGTAAATGCACAAACAGTAATATCTCCACATTGCAAGGTGCAATTCTGAAATTTTTTGCTTTTTCCTGCTAATCCTAGCATGATAAAGAAGATTCAAAGAGAGTGAGATGCCAGCTCCTTTCATTCAGTCAGTAGCTTCAAACATTTCTGGACGTTTTTCAATGGCAAAAATCAATGAATATTGTAAATGCACAAACAGTAATATCTCCACATTGCAAGGTGCAATTCTGAAATTTTTTGCTTTTTCCTGCTAATCCTAGCATGATAAAGAAGATTCAAAGAGAGTGAGATGCCAGCTCCTTTCATTCAGTCAGTAGCTTCAAACATTTCTGGACGTTTTTCAATGGCAAAAATCAATGAATATTGTAAATGCACAAACAGTAATATCTCCACATTGCAAGGTGCAATTCTGAAATTTTTTGCTTTTTCCTGCTAATCCTAGCATGATAAAGAAGATTCAAAGAGAGTGAGATGCCAGCTCCTTTCATTCAGTCAGTAGCTTCAAACATTTCTGGACGTTTTTCAATGGCAAAAATCAATGAATATTGTAAATGCACAAACAGTAATATCTCCACATTGCAAGGTGCAATTCTGAAATTTTTTGCTTTTTCCTGCTAATCCTAGCATGATAAAGAAGATTCAAAGAGAGTGAGATGCCAGCTCCTTTCATTCAGTCAGTAGCTTCAAACATTTCTGGTATATGAAAAACATGTTTTTCAATGGCAAAAATCAATGAATATTGTAAATGCACAAACAGTAATATCTCCACATTGCAAGGTGCAATTCTGAAATTTTTTGCTTTTTCCTGCTAATCCTAGCATGATAAAGAAGATTCAAAGAGAGTGAGATGCCAGCTCCTTTCATTCAGTCAGTAGCTTTAAACATTTCTGGTATATGAAAAACGTTTTTCAATGGCAAAAATCAATGAATATTGTAAATGCACAAACAGTAATATCTCCACATTGCAAGGTGCAATTCTGAAATTTTTTGCTTTTTCCTGCTAATCCTAGCATGATAAAGAAGATTCAAAGAGAGTGAGATGCCAGCTCCTTTCATTCAGTCAGTAGCTTCAAACATTTCTGGTATATGAAAAACATGTTTTTCAATGGCAAAAATCAATGAATATTGTAAATGCACAAACAGTAATATTTCCACATTGCAAGGTGCAATTCTGAAATTTTTTGCTTTTTCCTGCTAATCCTAGCATGATAAAGAAGATTCAAAGAGAGTGAGATGCCAGCTCCTTTCATTCAGTCAGTAGCTTCAAACATTTCTGGATGTTTTTCAATGGCAAAAATCAATGAATATTGTAAATGCACAAACAGTAATATCTCTACATTGCAAGGTGCAATTCTGAAATTTTTTGCTTTTTCCTGTTAACCCTAGCATGATAAAGAAGATTCAAAGAGAGTGAGATGCCAGCTCCTTTCATTCAGTCAGTAGCTTCAAACATTTCTGTTATATGAATAACGATGTTTTTCAATGGCAAAAATCAATGAATATTGTAAATGCACAAACAGTAATATCTCCACATTGCAAGGTGCAATTCTGAAATTTTTTGCTTTTTCCTGCTAATCCTAGCATGATAAAGAAGATTCAAAGAGAGTGAGATGCCAGCTCCTTTCATTCAGTCAGTAGCTTCAAACATTTCTGGACGTTTTTCAATGGCAAAAATCAATGGATATTGTAAATGCACAAACAGTAATATCTCCACATTGCAAGGTGCAATTCTGAAATTTTTTGCTTTTTCCTGCTAATCCTAGCATGATAAAGAAGATTCAAAGAGAGTGAGATGCCAGCTCCTTTCATTCAGTCAGTAGCTTCAAACATTTCTGGACGTTTTTCAATGGCAAAAATCAATGAATATTGTAAATGCACAAACAGTAATATCTCCACATTGCAAGGTGTAATTCTGAAATTTTTTGCTTTTTCCTGCTAATCCTAGCAGGATAAAGAAGATTCAAAGAGAGTGAGATGCCAGCTCCTTTCATTCAGTCAGTAGCTTCAAACATTTCTGGTATATGAAAAACATGTTTTTCAATGGCAAAAATCAATGAATATTGTAAATGCACAAACAGTAATATCTCCACATTGCAAGGTGCAATTCTGAAATTTTTTGCTTTTTCCTGCTAATCCTAGCATGATAAAGAAGATTCAAAGAGAGTGAGATGCCAGCTCCTTTCATTCAGTCAGTAGCTTCAAACATTTCTGGTATATGAAAAACATGTTTTTCAATGGCAAAAATCAATGAATATTGTAAATGCACAAACAGTAATATCTCCACATTGCAAGGTGCAATTCTGAAATTTTTTGCTTTTTCCTGCTAATCCTAGCATGATAAAGAAGATTCAAAGAGAGTGAGATGCCAGCTCCTTTCATTCAGTCAGTAGCTTCAAACATTTCTGGACGTTTTTCAATGGCAAAAATCAATGAATATTGTAAATGCACAAACAGTAATATCTCCACATTGCAAGGTGCAATTCTGAAATTTTTTGCTTTTTCCTGCTAATCCTAGCATGATAAAGAAGATTCAAAGAGAGTGAGATGCCAGCTCCTTTCATTCAGTCAGTAGCTTCAAACATTTCTGGACGTTTTTCAATGGCAAAAATCAATGAATATTGTAAATGCACAAACAGTAATATCTCCACATTGCAAGGTGCAATTCTGAAATTCTTTGCTTTTTCCTGCTAATCCTAGCAGGATAAAGAAGATTCAAAGAGAGTAAGATGCCAGCTCCTTTCATTCAGTCAGTAGCTTCAAACATTTCTGGTATATGAAAAACATGTTTTTCAAAGGCAAAAATCAATGAATATTGTAAATGCACAAACAGTAATATCTCCACATTGCAAGGTGCAATTCTGAAATTTTTTGCTTTTTCCTGCTAATCCTAGCATGATAAAGAAGATTCAAAGAGAGTGAGATGCCAGCTCCTTTCATTCAGTCAGTAGCTTCAAACATTTCTGGTATATGAAAAACATGTTTTTCAATGGCAAAAATCAATGAATATTGTAAATGCACAAACAGTAATATCTCCACATTGCAAGGTGCAATTCTGAAATTTTTTGCTTTTTCCTGCTAATCCTAGCATGATAAAGAAGATTCAAAGAGAGTGAGATGCCAGCTCCTTTCATTCAGTCAGTAGCTTCAAACATTTCTGGTATATGAAAAACATGTTTTTCAATGGCAAAAATCAATGAATATTGTAAATGCACAAACAGTAATATCTCCACATTGCAAGGTGCAATTCTGAAATTTTTTGCTTTTTCCTGCTAATCCTAGCATGATAAAGAAGATTCAAAGAGAGTGAGATGCCAGCTCCTTTCATTCAGTCAGTAGCTTCAAACATTTCTGGACGTTTTTCAATGGCAAAAATCAATGAATATTGTAAATGCACAAACAGTAATATCTCCACATTGCAAGGTGCAATTCTGAAATTTTTTGCTTTTTCCTGCTAATCCTAGCATGATAAAGAAGATTCAAAGAGAGTGAGATGCCAGCTCCTTTCATTCAGTCAGTAGCTTCAAACATTTCTGGACGTTTTTCAATGGCAAAAATCAATGAATATTGTAAATGCACAAACAGTAATATCTCCACATTGC